>NC_034591.1:67883330-67885747 GCF_900095145.1 Mus pahari | reverse complement strand
AAAGAAAGAAAGAAAGAAAGAAAGAAAGAAAGAAAGAAAGAAAGAAAGAAAGAAGGCAAGCAGGCTGAGCAAGCCAGTAAGCAGCGCCCCTCATGGCCTCTGCATCTTCTGCCTCCAAGTTCCTAGCCTATTTAAGTTCTTGTCGTAGGTTCCTTCAATGATAGACTACAATGTGGAAGTGTAAGCCAAATAAACCCTTTGCCCCTCAGCTTGCCTTTGGCCACGGTGTTTGATCACAGCAATAGAAACTAACTAGGATATGCTCATGCTGATTTGGGATTATTATGGAAAATGTGGTGTCTGGGTCAGTTTTGGGATCTGTTCTCCTGACAGTTTGTTGAGTTGCTTTTGCCTCTTTACTCTCCGTGGGCGTGGCTGTGCCCTATAACATTCCATGGCTTTCCAGCCTTCTAGGGTAAACCTCTGGTGGGGTAAGAGATGATTAGGGCTACCAAGTGTAATAAAGATGATTGCACTCGTGTTATTAACGTTGGTTATGGCAAGACAATTGTCAATGGTGATGATTAAAGCTCCCGGTATTATTTGATTTTTATTGAAGACACTTCAAATGATGTAATGAGCTTTTAAAGAAAACCATGACTGGTCCTTTTATCTGCACATATTACTAACAGTGAAGTTAGGGACCACAGCTCAGTGCAGAGAGGAGAGCCAGGAGCATGTTGGCTGGATCCATACAAACCACTGTTGGAGTGAGTCCTTGCTGGCTCTGTGATGCTCTGCACAGTGATGGTTTTGGCATCTGTGAGGAGGGCGGCAGGTAACGTGGATGTCTGTGGAGGACTTCTTGGGCTAACTGACGTCTATGTGGAGTTGGTGCAATAATGTTTGTGAATTTACCCCATGGCAAAAGAGGAGGAATTAGCCTATCAGCTCTTCACAATCCCATCTGTGGGGCAAGTAGAACCGTGCCACAGACAAAAGAGCTAGGTTGATTCAAAAAACGGCCGATAAATATTTTTTTTAAGATTTATTTATTTTATTATATGTAAGTACACTGTAGCTGTCTTCAGAAACTCCAGAAAAGGGCATCAGATCTCATTACAGATGGTTGTGAGCCACCATGTGGTTGCTGGGATTTGAACTCAGGGCCTTCGGAAGAGCGGTCAGTGCTCTTAACCACTGAGCCATCTCTCCAGCCCCGTGTGTTTTTGTTTTAAGGGTTATTTACTATGTATACAGTGTTCTGCCTACAAATGCACCTACACACCAGAAGAATGTACCAGATCTCATCATAGTACCATGTAGTTGCTGGGAATTGAACTCAGGACCTCTGGAAGAGCGGTCAGTGCTTTTAACCTCTGAGCCATCCCTCCAGTCTATGTCTGCATTTTCTGATTTGGGAAATGAATTGTTAAGGCCATGTACAAATGGAACAACTGTGGTAGTTTCATGGGTTAAAAAGGATACACCCTTGTCCTGAAGAGAAGTACCTACAATATGGGCATGTTCATTTTGTTCAGCTAAATTGTTGGGTGATATTTGTTTATAATTTTCAAGATTTTTTGTTTTTGTTTGTTTGTTTGTTTGTTTTGAGACAGCGTCTCTTGAACCTGGAGATCCACCTGCCTCTGACTCTGGGGTTAAAGGTGTGTGCCACCACTGCCTGGCTCAAGATTTATTTATTTATTTTTTTGCAGTTATGTATAGGAGTGCGTGTCTGAGTATGGGTATGTGTGAGGTGAGTATGAGTGCCTGTGGAGGCTAGAGGCATCCGATCCCCTGACTTGGAGTTAGAAACAGCTGTGAACTGCCTGGCTGCTGCTGGCAACTTAGGTCTCCTGGGAGAGCAGGAGGTGCCCCTAACCACTGACCTATCTCCAGGCCCTAGTGTTTATTTAGTAGCTTTAGTGGGTTACTGTAACCGTGACCTTGAAAGTGCCAGGTACCCTAGGATCCAGCGGAGGGGCCTGGCTAGGCTATAGATGCAGACACCTAGGAATAGACTTATAGAGAGGGGCGTGAAGAACAGCAGACAGTGGCCCATCCAGGTCTGGAAGAGGAAGAGGGGACAGCAAGAGCTAAGATAAGACACTTACGTATACAATATTCTGGTGTGTGTGTGTGTGTGTGTGTGTGTGTGTGTGTGTGTTAGAGGTAAACGGACTATAGGCGGCTGTTCAGGACTAGAGGGGCTCAGGTGTGGGGCAGGATGATCTTGATTCAGGCTTGGTGGGGGGGGCAGAAGCTGAGGTGTGCTCTGGGAGGGACTTGGCTACATGAGTAATTAATTTCAGGAGCCTTCAGTTTAGTTGATGCTGTGTGCTGGCCGGTTTTATGTGAACTGGACACACAAACTAGAGTTGTCTGAAAGGAGAGAACTTCAATTGAGAAAATGCCTCTATAAGATCTGACTGTAGGGCATTTTTCTTTTTCTTTTCTTTTTTTTTTTTGGTTTT
>NC_034591.1:67878065-67881495 GCF_900095145.1 Mus pahari | reverse complement strand
ATATATATATATATACACACACATATATATATATATTTTGATTTGGGAATATTTATGTGAAAATTTTCAGTTTTCTTAATCTGAAAACTCCAAAACCTAAGTCTTTGTGGGGTGATCTCAATAGTTGAAAAAGCTTCAGATTTTAGAATTTTAAAGATGTTTAGACAAGGGCAGAAAGCAGCCATATTCTTTGTGAAAATATTGTGAGAGCAGACAGCTTCCCTTCTGAAACCTCCTGAGCTTCACCCACCTGGATGTTAGCGCACTGTCTTCCAAGTTCCCACCAGGATGGCCCATTCAGGCCGCTTAAAGCATTTAACTACTAGTCCCAAAGTCTTTGATATTCTGCCAACAAGCAGCAACATCAGGCCTGTTACAGCAATATTCCAGCCCAGGGTACTGATTTCGGTCTTTTTTCCCCTCCCCCCTTGTGACAAGGTTCCTCTGAGTGGCCCTTGGCTGTTCTGGAGCTTCTCCTGTAGACCACCAGGGTGGCCTTGAATTTACAGAGATCCCCCTGCCTCTGCTTTCTGAGTGCTGGAATTAAAGGTGTGCACTACTGCCGCCACTGTCACTGACTTCCGTCTAATTACATTGTGTCGCTGTGAAGAGGCACTGTAAGCAGGGCACCTTATAGAAGAAAGCATTTACGTGGGGGTTACAGTTTCAGATGGTTAGTCCATATCATGGCCGAGAGTGTCGTGGCAGACAGACAGGCAGACAGGCAGACAGGCAGACGCGGTGCTGGAGAAGTATCTGAGAGCTTTACATCTTGAACCATAGGCAGCAGGCAGAAAGAGAGAGAGAGAAAGACACACACACACACACACACACACACACACACACACACACAGGGCTTGGAGTGGGTTTTAGAAACCTCACTCCCCTCCTTCCCCCATGACACACCTCCTCCACCACCTCCTAATCCTTCCCAAACAGTTCCACTGACTGGGGACCAAGCATTTAAACATATAAGCCTATGGGAGAGCCATTCTCATTCAAGGCACCATGCTCAATGTCTTAGAGTTTCATTGCTGTGAAGAGACACCATGACCAAGGCAGACAACCCTTATAAAGGTCAACATTTAACTGGGGCTGGCTTACAGGGCTAGAGGTTTATGGTGGGAAGTATGGCAGTACCTAGGCAGACATGGTGCTGGAGAAGGAGTTGAGAGTTCAACATCTTGATCCAAAGGTAACCAGGAAGAGACTGTCTTCAGGCAGCCAGGAGGAGGGTCTCAAAGTCCCCAGCCCCCAGGGACACAACTTTCTTCAACAAAGCCACATCTCCCAATTGTGCCACTCCCTGGCCAAGCATATTCAAGCCACAGCACTCATCATATTTTAATTTTTTTAATTAAAAATATGTTATGCGTGTGAGTGTTTTGCCTGCATGTTTGTGTGTACCCCAAGCATAATGGTGCTCACTGCGTTCAGACGAGGCATCAGATTCCTTAACATTGGAGCACAGATGCTTGTGAAATACCATATGGGTGCTGGGAACCAAACCCAGGTCTTCAAGAGCAAGAGTGTTCTCTTAACCTCTTAGCCATTTCTTGAGCCCCCTTACCTCAGCTTATCAGCTATTGTTTAGACAATCCAGCAAGGCTGCTCACTGAAATCTGCAGTGTTGGTGAGTTCTGGGCCCTCTGACATCAGGCCCATTGGTTCTCCTTGTGTTTTGTGAAGATTGAGCTATTTGAGGTCATGCTAGTAGGTAAAAGTTATTCAAAATTCTAGTTTTACTTAAAGCTGAAATTCAATCATTTGGAAATAAATATTAGAGGAAAAATCATTTTATAAGTGATATGTTCACTTGATTCTGTTTTGGAGTTTGTCTGCCACACATTCAAGCATAAATAGCCACAGCATTCCTGACGCGTCTTCAGGTAAACACAGTGCTTCCTGAGGAGAGCCTGGCCCAGGCCTGATGGTGTATGACTATGATTCCCAGCACTCAGAACTGGAGTTGTAGGCCTGCTCTGGGCCATACAGTGACGCCCTGGCTCACAAAGAAAAAAAAGTTCACTTGGTGCTCCAGGCAGCCACCTGACCTCTGTGTAGTCTAGAAAGCCTCCGCATGGGGCTGAAGTGCTCTCTGTGACCCTTTGTGTTTCAGTTCATAGATGTGTCTAAAGGACGTGTACTCAAGAACGGAGACAGACGAAGACAGTTATTTTCACAACCTTGACGTTAAGGACGTTATGAGACAAAATGCTCCTAACTTTTCCTGCAGGTGCCAGTGAGGCCGGCGTACAGGGACAGGAGAGAGCGAGAGCCGCTGCTTTGCTTCCTGCTTCTGACCAGCAGCACAGCAACCCAGACGGCAGTGTCAGCGCAGTGAAAGGGGCGGGGTGACATCCGAGCCATGGCATAATGATAGTCTTGACTGCTCTCGCCCTCAGGGATGCACAGCCTGCACTTTGGGAATTACAGCTCCGCGCTAATGTGTACTTTGACAGTACTTGGATCAGGTGTTCTTTGTGAACCATAGCAGCAGATGGCAAAAGCAAGCAAAAAGTTTTATACAACTGCCTGGTAGGGGATCTCCTACAAAAAACAGATGTGAAGGACAGAAATGTAAAACATTAAACTAAAGAGGAAATAAAATCTAAATTCATAGAAATATTTAGATTAATTAAGAAGAACCGAGAAACAAGTGTGAGTGCTGGAGCCAGGGCTCAGCGGCTCAGAGGAGAACTTAGCGCTGCTACAGAAGACCCAGGTCTGAATTCTTCTCACCCGAGGGTGTGGCAGCTCACAGCTGTCTATAATGCCAGTTGTAGGAGATCTCAAGCCTTCCTCTGACCTCCTTGGGGCCACAGACCCGCACATGGTGTACATATGTAGTTAAATCCAAACAACAACAACAAAAACCCAAAACACACCACATTGTGGTGGTTTGAATGAAATGGCCTCCATAAGCTCATGTATTGAATGGTCAGTCACCTGGGAGTGGGACAGTTTGGGAAGGATTAGAGTGTGGCCTTGTTGGAGGAGGTGTATCACCGTGGTGGACTTTGAACTTGCAAAGACTCAGCTCATCCACAGTTGGCCATCTCTGGTCTCCTCCTATGGATCAGGTATAAGGTCTCAGCTACTGCTTCAGCGTCTTGCCTGCCTGCTGCCATGTTCTTCACCATGATAATAATGGACTAGCCCTCTGAAACTGTAAACACACTTCCAGTTAAGTGTGTACGTTGCTGTGTCATGGTGTCTCTTCACAGCAATAGAGCAGTAACTAAGACAGACATAAAAATAAACCAGTAGGGGCTGGTGAGATGGCTCAGTGGGTAAGAGCACCCGATTGCTCTTCCGAAGGTCCGGAGTTCAAATCCCAGCAACCACATGGTGGCTCATAACCATCCATAACAAGATCTGACGCCCCCTTCTGGAGTGTCTGAAGACAGCTACAGTGTACTTACATAGA
>NC_034591.1:67871075-67876805 GCF_900095145.1 Mus pahari | reverse complement strand
TTATTTTGGGCTGGAGAGATGGCTTAGCAGTTAAGAGCACTGACTGCTCTTCCAGAGGTCCTGAGTTCAATTCCCAGCAACCACATGGTGGCTCACAACCATCTGTAATGGAATTTGATGCCTTCTTCTGGTGTGCCTGAAGACAGTGACATTGTACTCATACAATAAATAAACTCTTTAAAAAAGGAGGGGAGGGTCTCACTCTGTAGCCCAGGTTGGTCTGTAATTCACGATGTAGCCCAAGCTGATATCCAACTTCCAGTGATGCCCCCCCACTTCCTCCACCCCTCCCTCAGCCTCCAGAGTACCCCACTGAAGTGTAGGTTTTGTTTTTTAAGATTTATTTAGCCACTCCGCTTTGTGCTCCTGGTGGGATTAGCCAAAGGCTAATCTTACATGGCTTGTTCACTCTCTCCTGCAGCTCTAAAGCTCATTGTTTCCTCTCCTCCTCCTCTCTGTCCTAGCCCACGCAAATCTAAAGGTCCCACCCCATCTTCCTTTGCCCAGCCATTGGTCACTGGCATCTTTATTGATTGATCAAAAACCAGTTGGGGACAAGAATCTTCAGCATTTGGACAAGCAGATTCCCAATTAAATCACAACATTAGAACTAATCCCAAACAGGGCACTGCCACATGCGGACCCCTTGACACACACGCATGCACACACACACACACACACACACACACACACACACACACACACACACACACACATACTCAGACCCTGTCACATGTGCCCCTGCACTCAGGCTGTTCTTGGATCTCTGGGTAAGTGGAGAATATACTGACACAAACTGATATTTGTGTATTTAATACTGTTTGCAAATGCAAGGACAAAAGTTTAAAGAATGTTTTTTCATGATGATGAAAGACTAGAAGACTTAAAAACACATAATATACATGCAAACGTTTAACCCATACAATAAGTAAAACAATAAGCTGTCACAGACGCAAGCATGGACAGTTTCTTTGGGGAAGATTTATACGCATATATAAGCATCTGTTGAATACTTAGAAAAAAACACCCACCTCTTTGCACCTTATTGGTTTTAAAGTTTTGAAAAGTCATTTTAAAGGCATCTTAGAGTTTGGGAGTAGAAATTTGTTTTACTCTCAGATGTTCAATACTATTAAAGTAGTGAATATCAATTTAATAGTGTTCATCATCTGTGGTCTGGTGATGCAATCTGCCTGCTTAAGGGTCTTGTTCCTAAATAGGATAATATTACAATAGGACAATATTGTAACATCTTAGATGTTTTCTTTTCACACATATTACCTGGAGTATGTGTGAGGCACATATATCATTGCACACATGTGAAGGTCAGAGGTTGACCCAGAGGAGCGTGAATCCTGGGGATCAAACTCAGGATGTCAGCTCCGTTGGCAAGTGCTCTTACCAGTGCTGGCTCCATAGCTTACTTAGTTAAGAGTTTTTAAAGATATGTTTGTTTTTAAGGTTGGATTTGTTTTCCTGACAATATTTATGTGTACCAGGTGCATGCCCAATGCCCACAGAGGTTAGAAGAAGGGATTGGGCCCTAGAACTGGAGTTAGGTTGGAATCATGGATAGGAATTAATTAATTAATTAATTAATTAATTTTTTTTTTTTTTTTTTTTTTTGTTTTTCGAGACAGGGTTTCTCTGTATAGCCCTGGCTGTCCTGGAACTCACTCTGGCCTTGAACTCAGAGATCTGCCTGCCTCTGCCTTCCAAGTGCTGGGATTAAAGGCGTGCGCCATCACTGCCCAGCTGAATTTAAATTTTTTATTTAAAATTTATCTTGTGTGTGTGTCATGTTTGTATAACAAGAGTATCCACAGGTGTGCAGATATACTCCCACATGTGGAAGCCAGAGGTTGAGGTTAAAATGTCTCGTTATTTTTCAATGTAATTTTATTGTGTGTTTGATGTATGTGAGTGTGGGACGTGCATGATGTGGGGAGTGTCCGAGAGCTAGAGGCCAGCGTTTAGGAGCCCGTCCATCCTCTCCTTCCACTGTGCTTCTGGGGGGGGTCAGCCTGGTGTCTGGCTGGACGCTTCCACCCAAGGGCTCGTTTTGATGCCTCCGCCTTATGTTTAAGACAAGGATGCCGTGTGACCCTAGAGGTCACCAGGTTAACCAGCCAGGCAGTACGCTCCCACCTGCTCCCACCAGGACAGGGTAAGAGATTGGAGTTAAAGCCACTGCACCCAGCCAGCTTTTCCATGGGTGCTGGGGATCTAAACTCGGGTATATCCATTTAGCCGTCTCCCCAAACCCTTAAAAAAGAAACCTGAGCCCCATTTTAAAGCTAATTTTCTTTTCTTTCTTTCTTTCTTTCTTTTGTTTTTTGTTTTTTGTTTTTTTGTTTTTCGAGACAGGGTTTCTCTGTATAGCCCTGGCTATCCTGGAACTCACTCTGTAGACCAGGCTGGCCTCGAACTCAAAAATCCACCTCTCTCTGCCTCCCAAAGTGCTGGGATTAAAGGCGAGCGCCACCACCGCCCAGCTTTCTTTTCATTTTATTACCATTTCCATTTTTCTTTTTATTGAGCAACCTCCCCAGTGTTGGGATTAAAGATGTGTACCACCACTCCAGATGTTTTTCCTTTTTAAGAAAGATTAATGTATTTTTACTTTAGGCATCTGAGTGTTTTTGCCATCGTGTATGTCTGTGAGCTGTGTGTGTGCATGCAGTGGCTGAGGGAGCCAGAAGTTGGCATCAGATCCTCTGGAACTGGAGTTACAGTTACAACAAGCTTCCAAAGAGTGCTGGGAACCCAACCTCGGCCCTGATGCTTCCCCCCCCCCCGCCCTCACCCCAGTCTGTGTATATATGTGCACATACATACGCTGTGTGGGGGTAGATATGTGTGGGAGTCAGAGTCAGGCTTGAGTGTTGGCCCCTGCCTTTCATCTTGTGTCCATGTTGTATGACACTGTTCCACAAACTAGCTGGCCTGTGAGATTCTCTGGATTCACCCCTTTCCATATTCTGTCACATTGTAGGAGTGCTGGGCTTACAAACATGGACTGTGTCGGCTTTACACTGAGGCTCTTGGTCTGACTGAGGTTGTTATGTTTTCATGGCAGATGCTTTCCCCAGTGAGTGATCTCCCCAGCTCCCCCCCCCCCGTGTTTATTTTACTTGTTTATGTATGTGTGTGTATACATATGTGGGTGCTGGAGCCTGCTGGGGCCAGAAGACTGCACTGGATGTCCTGGAACAGGAGGTACAGGTAATTCTAAGCACCTGACAGGGGTGCTGTTACTCACTGAGCTGCCACTGCAGCCCAAGCTTTCTTTCTTTCCCTCTTGACAGGGTTTCTCTGTTATGTAGCCCTAGCTGTCCTGGAACTCCACAGGCCAACCACGCTGGCCTTGAACCCACAGAGATCCATTGTTTCTGCCTCTAAAGTACTGGGATTAGAGATGTGTGTGAACTGCCTAACCTATTTTATTTTCTTTCTTTAGTTTTTTGATACAGGGTTTCTCTGTGTAGCCCTAGTTGTCCTGGAACTCACTCTGTGGACCAGCCTGGCCTTGAACTCAGAAATCCACCTGCCTCTGCTTCCCAGTGCTGGGATTAAAGTGTGCACCACAATGCCTTTTTTTTTTTTTTTTTAAGATTTATTTATTTTATGCATATGAGTATACTGTAGTTGTCCTCAGACACACCAGAAGAGGGCGTCAGATCTCATTACAGATGGCTATGAGCCACAATGTGGTGGCTGGGATTTGAACTCAGGACCGTCAGAAGAGTAGTCAGTGCTCTTGAGTGCTGAGCCATCTTACCAGCCCCGACTTTTTTTAGTGGTATTTTTAAACTTATTTTTTGGGTGCTGAATCTGGCATTTAATGCTTAAATTAGTAGTTTTAAAGACAAACTTGTGCTTTTTTTCTCCCAGAAAGAACTATAAACTGAAAATAATAAAATTTGACTTGTAAGCCTAAATGAAGCCATAATTGTAAGGAAAACATGTGAGTCTTGAAGTATCAGCAGCGTACTTCCTTGTGTGTGTGTGTGTGTGTGTGTGTGTGTGTGTGTGTGTGTATGTGTATGTGATGTATGCAAATGCCCAGCTATTCAGGAGGAGGTCAAAGGACAACTTAGTGATGCGGGGTCTCTACTACTCTCCACGGGTTCTGAGGGTAGAACTCAACTCAAGTCTCCAGGCTCGCATGCCGAGGACCTTTGCCCACTGGTACATTTTGCCACCCTCCTCCCTTATTTTCAAAATAATGTAAATAACAACTTTAAACCAGTGAAATAGTAACGTGTTTAGTTCTAGACAGAAGACCGAAATGTTTGCTCAGTGCACATCAGTCTGACCGATTCTGAATTTACGGACTTGTCTAATAGTTTTAAAATAAAATATGTAATTAAATGTAATTAGAAACCTCACAATGGAGTCATAGGTAGTAATTTAGTGCTGTCATCTCTCCAAGATTAGTTGTATGTCTTTAATATTAAACATTGAATCCATTTTAAACTCTTAACACTTTACAAGCTGTTTTTTAATTATTCATTTATTATTGTGTATTGGGTGCGTGTGCCATGGTGCGCATGTGAGGTCAGAAGGCAGCTAGCTTCATGGAGCTGGCCCCCTTCTTCCACCTTTACTTGTGTTCTGGAGTTTGAACTCAGGTTGCCAGGGTTGTGTGGTAAATGTTCTTACCATGAGTCATATCACCGGCAGCTATAAACTATTTAAATATACAGAACCCAAAACAAAAGGGGATGAAATATAGATTCAGCTGATAGATTTTTATATTGACTAGGTTAACTTTTCTGCATTTGTATTTTCTGTATTTGTATCAGTCTAAATTTAAAACAATTCACTTAAGGTGTATGAGTGTTTTGTCTGTATGCTTGTCTGTGTACTACATGCATCAAGTGCCCATGGAGGGACTGGAGTTACTGTCAGTTTGTGAGCTACCATGAGATGAGGGTTCTCTGGAAGTGCAGCCAGTTCTCTTAACAGCTGAGCCATCTTCCAGCCCCATTGGGTTTTTAGGGTTTTTTTGTTTGTTTTGTTTTGTTTTGAGTCGGGGTCTCTCTGTTTAGCCCTGTTTAGCCATGTAGACTAGGCTGACCTTGAACTCCCAGAGATCTGCCTGCCTCTGCTGGAACTATGCCCATGTGTGCCACCATGCCCAGCTTTAAGTTTAATTTTATGATAGCCTACGTAACAATGCATATCACAAATGATTTAAACACAAAGTTCTTGTTGCCTGGTTTTATAGTGAATTTTGATTTACCTACTTTTCTTTGCTACTTAACACTATGACCAAGGCAACCTATAGAAGAAAGTGTTTAATTTGAGGCTCACAGTTTGAGAGTCTATGATGATGGAACAAGGGGAAGGCGGCAGGAAGAGCAGAGAGCTCACATTTTCATCCACCAGCAGGGGGCAGACCTGAGTATCTTGAAACCTCAAAGGTCAGTGATACACCTTCCATCAAGGCCACACCTAATCCTTTCCAAATATTTCCACCAACTGGGGACCAAGTATTCAAATACATAAGCCTATGGGGCCATTCTCATCCAAACCACCACACATACACACATTCTCACTCAGGATTCATCCAAAGACTATTATGGGAATTTTGGTAAAATAACATCAAAATACCTAAACTTAATACCTGAACTCTTCAGTTAAATTTGAAATGCTACAACTTATTAAAATATGGAGTGCTTTCAGCAAATCATCAATACACAGTCACCTGG
This sequence comes from Mus pahari, assembly GCF_900095145.1. Classification (NCBI taxonomy): domain Eukaryota; kingdom Metazoa; phylum Chordata; class Mammalia; order Rodentia; family Muridae; genus Mus; species Mus pahari. Next base: position 67,871,088 of record NC_034591.1, on the reverse strand, counting down.
TAAGGAGTGGCTT
>NC_034591.1:67866680-67871009 GCF_900095145.1 Mus pahari | reverse complement strand
CTGCCTCCCGAGTGCTGGGATTAAAGGCCTGCGCCACCAGGCCCGGCTTTAAAATAATTTATTTTTATTTTATGTATATTGGTGTTGAGTATGTTGTCTGCTCTTCTGTCTGTGTGAGTACTGGATCCCGTGGAACTGGAATCACAGATGGTTGTGAGCTGCCACGTGGGTGCTGGGAATTGAACCAGGGTTCTCTGGAAGAACACCAGTGCTCTTAACCACTAAGCCATCTCTCCTGCTTCAAAGGGATTGAATTTTAAAGTGACTGATATTTGCAGTATGACCCTGATACTTATTTGCAGTTTCATTCTTCCCCTTCCCCACCTCCCATGGTTTTATATTTATTTTTGAGACATTGCCTCAGTGTGTAGCCCTAGCTGTCCTAGAACTCACTGTGTAGACCAGGCTGGCCTTGACCTCACAGAGACCTGCTTGCCAGGGGTTAAAGCTGTGCCCTGCCATGCCTGGCTCCTTTCCTTTTAGGTTATCTGTTGATCCAGCCACTGGTGATTATGTCTAGGTACCAGGGAGAGAGGAAAACTTGACCTTAAAACTTTGAAAGAGAAACATTTTACTAAGTAATTTTATGCAATTAGGAAGGCAGATTTATGTGACAGAGAAGAACACTGACATATCTGTAGGCATTGTCATAACTGGTGGTAACTTTAAATAGTTCCACTGGGCTTTTCAAACTGATTATATAATTTGCAGTTTATGGATGAGAAGGGAGCTTTCCAGGTTCCACAGACTCTGATTAGAATCATTAAAATTTGAAGATGTGTTGATTGCCTGCTGTAAGTAAATCAAAATTTCCCCCACGTTTTGTTCAGTTTTGTAACAACATCTGAATTCGTATGCTCTTAGAATATATACTGAGACATTTTTTTCCTTGTAAAATTCAGCTATGATGATTTAAAAGAAAGTTTCTTTATATTTAAAAACGACTCAAGGTCTGTACCTAAAAACATAGGTTAAATGACAACTCAGATGATGTTAGTTGCCACAGAGGAGATTTAGAATCGAAAGCTTGTCTCACAGATTTTATTTTTGTTTTATTTGGATCTGTGTTTCACATGCATTTATGTCTGTGCACCATGTGTATGCATTGCTTTCAGAGGCCAGCAAGGGCATCACATCACTTAGAGCTGGAGTCACAGATGGTTGTGAACTGTCATGTGGGTGCTGGGAATTGAGCTTGGGTCCTCTACAAGCAGCCAGTTCTCTCATCCACTGAGCCATCTCTCCAGCCCGAGACTGTATTCTTAAATTTAAGATGTGTTTGAGTTTTACTTAGCAGTAGACTCAGTTTTAAGCAGGTGCGTATGATGCAAGGGTTCTTGGGAAAATGATTTTAAACTTCCACTTAGGCATGATTTCAGCTCCAGAAAAGTGTTTGCAAATACAAATGCCCTGTGGCCCCCGACTGGTTAGGAGCATGCCAGTGCCCTGCTGTGCTGCCTCACACCCCCCATAGACAGCCCGTGTGGCCCACGACTGGTTAGGAGCATGCCAGTGTCCTGCTGTGCTGCCACACCCCCCCATAGACAGCCTGTGTGGCCCACGACTGGTTAGGAGTATGCCAGTGCCCTGTTGTGCTGCCATACCCCCCCATAGACAGCCTGTGTGGCCCACGACTGGTTAGGAGCATGCCAGTGTCCTGCTGTGCTGCCTCACGCCCCATAGACAGCCTGTGTGGCCCCTGACTGGTTAGGAGCGTGCCAGTGTCCTGCTGTGCTGCCACATCCCCCATAGACAGCCTGTGTGGCCCACGACTGGTTAGGAGCATGCCAGTGCCCTGCTGTGCTGCCTCACACCCCATAGACAGCCTGTGTGGCCCATGACTGGTTAGGAGCATGCCAGTGCCCTGCTGTGCTGCCACACCCCCCATAGACAGCCTATTTGGTAGCTTTCATTTTGGCCTCATTTCTTGCAAGCCAGTCTTGAGGCTGTCATTTTACCAAGTGGCCATTTAACAAGTTCTTAAAACCCTATCCCTTTCCAAAACACTTAATTTACCATTTTTACAAGGTGTTAAGGTCTAAAGCCCAGCCTACTAAAGTTTAATGTCCTGCACAGATTGTTAATTACAGATTTAGTTTATGATCCTTTTTCTAATTGTAAAGCTTTAAAAAGAAAGGGCAAAGGGCACTTAGCAGTGAGGAAATGGCCATTTTAAATGCTTGCTGTCTGGTAGAGAAGAAGCCGGAGGGAGGGCAGGCAGATGTTCCTGGATTTCCGAGGTTAAGGGCTCTGCGGAAGGACACCTAGGACGTGAGCTTTGGATTTCGGTGCTAGAAGCCGTCTCCCAGTTCTGGGCATTTGGGCCAATCATATCAGTATTGTAAAGGGCACCAGGCATTTCTTTTTGAGAACTGTGCCCTTATGGGTGTGCTGTTTAATTTTTTTGTTTGATTTCAACTTGACACACTCTTGGGTCATCTGAGAAGAGGGATCCTCAATTGAGAAAATGCCTCCCTCAGATTGGCCTGTGGGTCATTTCCTTAATTACTGATTGATGTGGGAGGTGCCAGCCCACTGTAGTGGCAGGGTGCCATTCTGCAAGAGGTCCTGAGTTGTATAAATAGGGTTAGGGTTAGGGCTAGAGCAAGCTATGAGAAACCAGCACACTGCGTTCCTTTACTGTCTCTGCTCAGTTCCTGCCTCTAGGTTCCTGCTCTTCCTGAGTTCTTGTCGTGGTTCCTGTCTGGTGGCTTGTGGTTTGAATGAGTAAGGCTCTTTCCCAAGTTGTTTTCCGCCAGTGTTTTATTATGGCATTAGAAAGCCAGTTAAGACAGTGAGCTTGAAGGTGTGAGCTTCACTTGTAATCACAGTGATTGTCCATGCTGCGAGGTTAGCATGATGTCATAAGAAGCATCATTTTCAAAATTTTCTTAGTTTGCATGTGTGTGGGGTATGTCCCACAGCAAGTGTGGGAGTCAGAAGGTAACTTTTAGGAGTGGGTTCCCCTCCTTCCACCTTGCGTTTTTAGACTTTCTGCAGGGCTGTGTACTCCAGGTTAGCTGGCCTCCAAATGTATGGGTGAGTTTCCTGTGTCTGCCTCCCATGTTCATGTTGAAATGGGATGCGCCCACTGCCTCACTAGTCTGGGTGGTTCTGGGCTCTCACAGGTCATCAGGCTTCTGAGACAGCAGCATTCCCAAGGCCCTGCATGTGTGCGTGTGCGTGTGCGTGTGCGTGTGTGTGTGTGTGTGTGTGTGTGTGTGTGTGTGCGTGATGTGCAGGTGTGTGGAGCTGTGAGCATGCTGGGCAAGTGTTCAACTACTGAGTTTTATCTCCAGTTCTTGCTCTACTTTTTGAGAAAAGTTCTCGTTAAGTAATTAGGTGTGATAAATTTGTAATTCTCTTGCCTCAGCCTTCAAAGGGGATGGCGTTATAGGCCCCCTCGGCCACCATTAAAAAATATTATTATATTATTATGTTACTTTTTAAATTTCAGATAAGATTTTACTACCTGTGCCAGGCTGGCCTGGGACTGGATTCTTCGCCTGGCTCAGCCTCTTGACTGCACATAGCACACCACATCTAGGTACCATGTTACCTTTTAAGTTGAATAGTATGTTCCAGCCATGATGCATGCTTTTAATCCCAGCAGCAGAAACTGATACAGCGAGTGCCAACTCAAGGCCAGACTGGGCTACCCAGTGAGAGCCTATCTCAAAGTAGGCTTATTAGTACAATAGGTAACTGGTTTTGGATGCTACATAGGACCTCAATAGTAGGAAGATAATAAAATCTGGTGCCTATGTACATAATTAATCAATTAATTTTTTTAAAAAAGAGTTATTTATTTTTTATATATGAGTACACTATTGCTCTCTTCAGACATACCAGAAGAGGGAACCAGATACCATTACAGATAGTTGTGAGCCACCATGGGGTTGGTGGGAATTGAACTCAGGACCTCTGGAAGAGCAGTCAGAGTGCTCTTAACCACTGAGCCATCTCTCCAGCCCAGATAAATAAATCCTAAGGAAAAAAAAAGTCCTTGAGTGAATGGTAATTTATTATAGGGATTTTTCATTACAAGTATTGATGAAATTTTGAAGTTGATTTCGAGATGTTTTCTTAGAACTCAGGCTGTTTTTGAGTGTCCTCCATGGCCTAAGTTGGCCTTGGATTTGTGGACTTCCTGCCTCAGTATCTTTGAGTGCTGTGATTAAAATGTATTCCTTTTAAACATTTTATTACATGGAGCCTGTGTTCTCTGCTAGAGATTGTTTGTTTGTTTGTTTGGTTGGTTGGTTTTTCAAGACAGGGTTTCTCTGTATAGCCCTGGCTGTCCTGGAACTCACTTTGTAGACCAGGCTG
>NC_034591.1:67858711-67866590 GCF_900095145.1 Mus pahari | reverse complement strand
CCTGCCTCTGCCTCCTGAGTGCTGGGATTAAAGGATGCACTGCTATCCTGGCTTCCTTGTTCTATTTAAACATAAGAGCTCTTTAGTTTGATGAGACTGAAAATCTTTTACTTACTTGTTTTTGCGTCTAAGCATTAATAATTATTTGTCTGATTATTCAAAAGACTAAGCCTAGGCGTATAAACCATGTGGACTGTAGCCCTGTACTTTCAGGAAACACTTTTAAACTCTGGTGGTCAGATTATTGTGAAATTTTTAAAGCTGGATTTTATAGGAATATTTTTTCTTTAATTTTTTTTTTCCGTGTTTTTCCTTTACGTGTATTGGTGTTTTGCCTGTACATGTTTGTGTGAGGGTGTCAGATCCCCTGGACAGGAGTTATAGGCAGGTGTGAGCTGCCATGTGGGTGCTAGGAATTGAACCTGGGTCCTCGGGAAAAGCAGCAAATGCTCTTAACCCCTGAGCCATCTCTCTGGTCCTATATTGAAGTTAATGAGGGGCCGGAGAGATGGCTCAGCTCTCAAGAGCACGAGCTGCCCTTGCAGAGGCTGATTCAGTCCCCAGAACTGCATCCTGGCTCACTACTGTCCACAACACCAGGTTCAGAGGGCCCCTCGTCCTCTTCTCACCCCTGAAGGGCACCACGCACAAGCGTTGTGTACATACATAAATAAAGACAAAATGCTCATACACATAAGAAATAAGAAATATTTAAAGTTAATAAGAAGGTAAAATTTGATAAAAATTAATGTCAACTTTCCCACTTAAAAACAAAAACAAAAACAAAACAAAAACCAAAAACCAAAAAAAACCCACACCAGAGCTGGAGAGAAGGCTCAGCAGGTTCCGAGAGCCTGCAGCTCTTGCAGAAGATGGGGCTTCGATTGGTAACACCCACACTATGGCTCATAGCCACCCACAATTACAGTTCCAGGGGTCCACTGCCCTCTTCTGATTCCAGAGGGACACCAGGTACATGAACACGTTTACAGGCATATATGCAGGCAAAACATTCACACACATAAAATAACAACTTTAAAAAAACAAAACAAGGGGGCTGGAGAGATGGCTCAACAATTAAGAGCACTGACTGTTTTTCCAGAGGTCCTGAGTTCAAATCCCAGCAACCACATGGTGGCTCACAACCATCTGTAATGGGATCTGATGCCCTTTTCTGGTGTGTCTGAAGGCAGCAACAGTGTGCTTACATACATAAAACAAATAAATTAAAACAAAAACAAAAACAAAACAACCCAGGAATAGACTTGGACCTGCTTGGCAGCTCTGAGTCAGAAGTGTCACTGTAAACCTGTGCTGGGGCTGCCGCAGCATGGCCTGGAAAGCTTGTCACATTCATGTGGAAAATATACTGCTCTAAAAAAACATGTTTCTCCCTTCCTCCCTCTCAGACAGCATGTACCTCCCCATCCCAAGTACTAGGGATCACAGGCATGTACCTCACAAGAAAGTGCATCACTAGGGGTTGAGCCTAGGACCCAGGTGAGCACTGTACTGAGCTCCATCCCCAGCCTGATTTTGTCTTTAGGCTTATTTATTTTATGTGTATGAGTATTTTGCTTGCATGTGTGTATGTACACCACATGCATACCCGAAGCCTGCAGTGTTCAGAAGAGTGCTTCAGATCTTCCTGAACTGGAATTACTGGTGATTGTGAGCCACTTGTGGGTGCTGGGAACTGCAAGAGCAAAAGTGTTCTTAATCACCGAGTCGGCTTTCCTGCCATGGACTTCAGTGATACAGGTCTCTAACTTGTAGTAGTTGTCTAGTCCTGCATCTCTGTGCTGGCATGACAGGCTCACACTACCATACCCGGGGATGCCTTTTATAAAACTAATAAGTTTTATCTTTTAGTATTTAAGTTTGATGTCAGCTGTCCAACTGAAAACACATGAACTACATATGTAGTATTTTTTTTAATAAAGATTTATTTATTTATTATATATAAGTACACTGTAGCTGTCTTCAGACACTCCAGAAGAGGGCATCAGACCTCATTACAGGTGTGAGCCACCATGTGGTTGCTGGGATTTGAACTCAGGACCTTCGGAAGAGCAGTCAGTGCTCTTAACTGCTGAGCCATCTCTCCATCCCCATATGTAATCTTCTTAGTACCCATATAAAGAAATAAATGAAAATAAGATTTTATATAACTTAATGTATCTAAAACATTTTAACAGTCTATTAGAACATGGAAAACGTTTTCTCTTCTTCCTCCTCATTTTCTTCCTCCTTCCTCTTCCACTTCCTCTTCCTCTTCTTCCTCCTCCTCCTCCTCCTCCTCCTCCTCCTCCTCTGTCTTCTGTTCCCTTCTGTTTTTCTTTTTTTTTCTTCTTTGGTTTTTCAAGACAGGGTTTCTCTGTGTAGCCTTGGCTGTCTAGAAACTGGCTCTGTAGACCAGGCTGGCCTCAAATTCAGAGGTCTATCTGCCTCTGCTTCCCAAGTGTTAGGGTGAGCCACCACTGTGTTCATTTTTAACTCTTCAAGTTAAAAATGTGTATTTTATACTTCATTTAAGTTCATTTTTAACTCTTCAAGTTCACTGTGTATTTTATACTTCTATAACTGTTTGTTTGTGCCATCTTTATTTTATTTGTTAATACCCACACAGAAGAGATGGCCTTTGAAATGACTTTAAAAATATGCTGTGTGCTGATTGAATAAATGCTATGTTGTTTTTTTTTTTTTAAATTTGTGTGTGGACATGCACATATGAGAGTCCAGCTTACAGGACTCTCTTCTCTCCTTCCACCACCATAGGTTCTGGGGATTGAATTCAGGTTCAGATTTGGCTGCAAGCACCTTTATCCACTCAGCTATCTCATTAGCTCTTGTAGCACTTATAAGGTGAGCATTTACTACAGAAGACATAGGGATGGTTGATTTTTAAAATATTAAATGAGAACTATGTATGATGTTTAAGCATGCTTATTTAAAGGCTTAATATCGGGGGTTGGATATTTAGCTGTGTGGTAAGAATATTTGTTTAGCATGCATGAGACCCTGGGTTTCATTCACAGCCTGAGGGTTTAGGAGGGCTTTGTATCTGAGCCCTTCTATTTTATGACTGTTTCTCTAACCTGCAAGGAAGCGGTATGATTTGCTGTGTTGTATTGGACTTTTGAAGGTACTTGTTCACACAGGCAACAAAGCTTTCAGTAGTGTTGGTGTTTGGCGGATCATCTCTGGTTACTTGAAATACTGGCAGTGACTTGTTTAAAGGCACATTCTTATATCTGTCTGTAGATAGCTACAGAATCTTTGGTTGCTAAGGTATCAAGGGTCAGTACCATATTCGGTGGTTGTCTTTAACTTTTGGTTGCCTGGTTTCATTTTGGAGACAGGTCTGGCTGTGGCTGGACTGGCCAGGAGCTGGCTTTGAGCTTTGGTTGGTCTGGACCTTGTAGTTCTTCCTCCTTAGCCTCCCAAGTGCTGGGATTGTAGCTGTCTATCATATGCTAATTGTAATCACTGGGTGAATCTCTAAAATTATTTTTGCATGTTCACAGTGTGGGGCAATGTCATTGTGCACTGAGGCCAGCAGAGAATGACAGGTGTCCTGGCCAGTTACACTCTGCAGTATTCCTTTGAGACAGGTCCTGTCACTGATCCTATACCTGGGCTGGTGGCCCCAACCCCTAGTGTCACCTTGATTAGCTCCCTAGTCTGGGATTATGAGGGATTACAGCTATACTTTGCTTTTTATGTGGTGCTAGAATTTGAACTTGGGTCCTCAGCAAGTGTGATTACTTGTAACCATAGGCTTTCCCACCTGCGTCCCAATTACTGAAACAACTACTCTAAGACTTATTATCTCTTATATATTATCTCTTCCCCTGACTGACTCGTTTCTAAGGTTTAAAACCATGGGCTGATGTTCTAATGCTAGTTAGAATTGTTGGACCCTTAACTGGTTTTTCTATGAGTTCATTCTAATGTTCTATTGCAGCCTGGGAAAGTAGTATATTTCCCTCTTAACAATTAGAAGAGTTTATTATAAATTGCAAGTAAGTTGAAAATGTACTGTTATCATAGTGGCCAGGACTTTCTATGGTCACTGTTTTAGTTAAAGCTCCCTCCCCATCTCTAGTAATGTTTGTGTGTCATGTGTTTGGCTTCTTGAAACTTTTATTGTTAAGTGTGTACATTGTTGTGTTTTGTTTTGAGATGGTTTTTCTACATAGCCCTGGTGGTCCTGGAACTCACTTCCTAGCCCAGCCTACCTTCCAAGTTGAATTTTTCCTGCCTCAGCCTCCCGAATGCTGGGATTACAGGCACTGGATTGTGTGTGCCACCTTGCCTGGCTTATATGATGTGATTTGTTTCGTGAATCTCTTTTATCTCAACTTCTGGGTCCTTCCTAAAAGTTCATGCTAAGCCTTTGAGTATATCTCAACTTTCCCTAAGGAAATGATATAAGGAACTGAGGCCTTGTGTTGGCAACCACTCCTTGGTGAGAGGGTTGGGTAAGGCACTACCTTAGCCAGCCATGGTGCTAGGTGACACAGGCAGGAGCATGATGCTGATCATCTCCTCAGGGATTTATCTATGTGGAGAATTAGCTTCTTTTAAAAATTGAGGGTTGCCTCTTAAAAGATGATCTGGATAAGTTAGTACACAGATGTAAATTAACAAGCTTGTCTTTCAATGGGTATTCAAGAAATACACAACAAAGCATGTACTACTTAACACCATCTTGAGTGTGTATGCACCATGTCTGTGCATGTATGTGTGTTTGAGTGAAGATGTGCACACTTGCATGCAGAGAAGAGAGACATACCTTGCTGTTCTGCTGTATCTGCTGTATTTGCATGTGACTGGATAGACTGGCTTGTCAGGGATCTGTCTGCATCCACTCCTCAATGCCAGTTACAGACCACCATAATCAGCTTTTATATGGGTGTTGGAGATTTGAACTTGGGTCCTTATTGTCTAGCAGAGCTCGAGGAACATGTAGGCACATAGAAAAGCTCTGGCTGGGTGGGTCAGTTTCTCTGATGCAGAAAACTCTCTGAAAACTGTGTGTGTTTATTATATACACTTGAACAGAGAGATGGGATTATTGTATGCAGCTGAACAAGGAGGCAGGTTAGCTAATCTTGGTAGGTGGCCTCTGTAGGGGAGCAGTCTTTAGGCTGTAAATATTTGGGGAGAAAAGGCTATGGTGGACATTTTCTACACTTGCTGTCAACATCCACAGAGACCAGAGGAAAGCTTTGGGATGGGGAGTGAGTTTTGCCATTTTCCCATGGGTCTGAGGCTGTGGTCCTTGACATGGCTGTGCCCATGTCCCCATGTCAGCAATCTATCCGTCCAGGCTTTCTCTACTCTTACACTCCAGCGTCTGCATTTTATCCATTGAGCCATCTCCAGCCCAACAACATCACTTAGGATAGCCACGCCCAATGGCATCACTTAGGATAGCCAACAGCATTACTTAGGATAGCCACGCCTTCTCTTGTGGGGTTGCTTCTGTGTAACACCCCCAGCTGTCCTGGAACTCACTCTGCAGACCAGGCTAGCCTCAGATTCAACTGAGATCTGTCTGCCTCTGCCTCCTGTGTGCTGAGAGTAAAGGTGCACACCACCATGGTCTGCAGTTCTGCCCCTTAGAATCCTGTTATGAGTTACAAAATGTCTATACATTCTGATTTTTCACAGCAATTTTTATTACAATAAAATCTAAATGTTTCTAAATGAATATCCTTTGTATTGGATTTTTCTAATTAAAAATGAAATTTCATTTTATATATACAGTTAGAAGCAGCACATTGGGAACACAAATTTAGGTCAAAATATAAATGTTAGGTGTTTTGTGGCTTCAAAGACATCACTTAATGAATCTTTAGAGAGGAGAAACAGTGGTTTATGGAAAAGTGATGATTTGATAGCCCTGAGTCCAGCCATCCAGTCATGCCTGTCTTGTGGTCTGTTAGGCTGTGACTTCCCATACAGATATGCAACAGTGTTCAGGTGGGATAGCCATGGACACGTACCAGGTTTGTTTAAGGAAAACAAACTAGAAATTGATGGGAGCATTCACGTTTTAAATTGAACATGCTTGCTCTACTTAACAATATCTGTAGACTCTGATACTAAATCGCTTCAGTCTCCAGGTCATACAGAGAAGGAGAGTCCCACTGCTAACTGTTACCGTGGTTTAAAGAGCTAATTCTTACTGCGTAAAGAGAGAGGTATAATTTGGATGTAATAGTATTAGTTGTAACCAGAAGAACAGGTCTTCTTTGGGTGTGAGATGTCTCTGGCACAGCTCAGTACAGTGTGAAGCCTACACACAGAGAGAGCCAGAGGGCGTGGACTGAAGAGGCCACACTGAGTTCACACACACACACTCTTTGTGCATGGCTTGGCAGAACTGAAGATGCCCTGTGTGCCGTGGGCAGGCTTGCACTTGGGAGCAGAGGACAGTTGTGCTTTTCTGATCACCACAGGGAGGGCTCCCACACTGACGGTGGGTCTTTCCATTTCAGTTGCCCTAAAGCAAAACCCTCACAAAATGTGACCCTGTGTGAGATTTAAGTCCTGGTTTTGAACCATTTGGCTTTTTGGACTCAGGACACTTGAAATGTCTAGCTTGCCCACATATTATTATTACTGGGATGTAGTCACTGGGCCTAAGCAAATGGTTGACTCCAGAATGCCCAGGGGTGGTCCTGTCCCTGCTACACATGTGCTCTGTGTATTTAAAATGAAATGACCTCTGCCTTTGTTTCCTAACTTATAAAATATTGACTGTGAGGGTTAAATGAAATAATTCATTTTTCTCTGTGCTTATATTTTTATACCTAATATCAACTTTATCCTTAGATGTAAGTATCAAAGACTTTATGCAAATCTAAAATTTGAATTAGAAATTATCAGTATGGCTACGAGATATTTCTGTATATTCCCTCTCTCCCTCATCCCCTCTCTCAGATGGGATAAACCCAGGAAGATTAATGACTGTAGTGATCAGATTGTAGACTCTGCACTGTTAAGGACCAAAGGAGATCAGTGTCTCATGTAGACTGCAAAAGTACAATTGTAGTTCTTGAAATTCTGTAACTGAAAGCAATGGGTATAGGGTACTTGATTAGCAATCCACTCCACCAAACCAGAAAACAAAACTGCTCTCAACATGGAATTTTATCCAAAAGTTGTAGGAACCAACAGGAAGAGGCCAAATGTGGGACAAATTGAGTGTCAGAAAGCATTAATGAAATGAAATAATACACAAAATGCTTTTAATCCCAGCACTTGGGAGGCAGAGGCAGGCAGATTTCTGAGTTCGAGGCCAGCCTGGTCTACAGAGTGAGTTCCAGGACAGCCAGGGTTATACAGAGAAACCCTGTCTCGAAAAACCAAAAAAACAAAACAAAACAAAACAAAAACAAAAACAAAAACAAAACAAAAAAAAACCCAAAATGTTTGCATCTGACTTTGTAACAGTGCTAAAAATATTTGGTGTCTTTAGAATCCAGCAGGGCACAGCTCCTTCTGAAAGGTGTCCTGCTTTGTCTCTTGGGTGTTGCAATTACTGGCCTGAGCCACTGCATTCAGCTGTTTAAAGTCTTGTTGGCTTGGTCTTTTATTTGTTTATTTATTTATTTATTCATTTATTTAAATTTTCCTTCCCTCGACCCCACCTCCAAGAAGGTTTTAAGACAGGGTTTCACTCTGTAGTCCTAGTGGACCTGGAACTCACTCTAGCTTGACTAGACTGACCTTGAACTTGGGCTGAACCTTCTTCCTCAGCTGAGATTGCAAGCAAGATTCAACATGCTTTATAATCTAATGCTTGCTCCCTCCTTCCCTCCTTCCCTCCTTCCCTCCTTCCCTCCTTCCCTCCCTCCCTCCCTCC
>NC_034591.1:67851694-67858646 GCF_900095145.1 Mus pahari | reverse complement strand
TCCCTCCCTCCCTCCCTTCTTTCTTTCTTTCTTTCTTTCTTTCTTTCTTTCTTTCTTTCTTTCTTTCTTTCTTTCTTTCTTTCGTTTTATTTTTGGGGGGCAGGGTCTCTCTATGTAGCTCTGGTTGACCTAGAATTTACTATGTAGATCAGACTGGCTTTGAACTGCTTCTGTGTCCTGAGTGCTAGGACAGGAGCTGTAGCCCACCGCATCCAGTCTGACACTGTTTTAAAAGAGACACATGTATTTATAAATAAATCATGAGACTGATAACAGTTTAAAGCTGATACTTACACTCAGGGAGGAAGAGTGAGAAGACATGTGAGGGGAGCCTCAGTTGCCTTTCGTGGGTGGGAGTTGCAGACAGGTCTTGTGGTGTAGACTAGACTGGTTCTGAACCCCCATCTTCCAAGGGCTAGGGGATCTAGGAGGGCTCTACTACACATTTGAATTGTTTCTGGGTATTTTAGGGGAGTTTCTGTGTTTTGTGCTATCTTGTATATCATATTCAATTTAGTGAAAGGTTATTGAGGTGGCTCATAAGCTGTAGGCAAAATCTAGAATCAGATAGGATTTATGACTTGGCACTATGCCAAGAAAATGTAAGCCGTGTTATTAAGACCCTGGTATGTTATTAAGACCCTGGAACAAGCCAAGAGGAGATGAGAGAGCCATGAGCAACTAGAATAAGCACGGAGCAGATAGGTACTAACGGCGTCTTAGGTAGTCAGTCTCGGAGTACTCTGAAATCCCTTTACACTGTTTCAGTCTGATCTGCCTTGGGCGGGGTTAGGTGTAGACTCAACACGATCCAGATCAAACTTGATCAGGGAGGCTGAGGCTGGGAAGGGATAGTGGAGGTCCATCTTACTTCTGCCTTGGGCGGGGTTAGGTGTAGACTCAACACGATCCAGATCAAACTTGATCAGGGAGGCTGAGGCTGGGAAGGGATAGTGGAGGTCCATCTTACTTCTGCCTTGGGCGGGGTTAGGTGTAGACTCAACACGATCCAGATCAAACTTGATCAGGGAGGCTGAGGCTGGGAAGGGATAGTGGAGGTCCATCTTACTTCTGCCTTGGGCGGGGTTAGGTGTAGACTCAACACGATCCAGATCAAACTTGATCAGGGAGGCTGAGGCTGGGAAGGGATAGTGGAGGTCCATCTTACTTCTGCCTTGGGCGGGGTTAGGTGTAGACTCAACACGATCCAGATCAAACTTGATCAGGGAGGCTGAGGCTGGGAAGGGATAGTGGAGGTCCATCTTACCAGTTTTTCTATTTCAGTGTCCATTGTTTTGGGTTTTTTGTTTTGTTTTTGAGATTTAAGGTCTGATAATTTGCTTGTCACTCTTTATGTATGAGTGCTCTACCTGCATGTAAACCTGCATGCCAGAAGGGGGCATCGGATCCCAGTACAGAAGGTTGTGAGCCACCATGTGGTTGCTGGGAATTGAACTCAGGACCTGTGGAAGAGCAGCCCGTGCTTTTAACCACTGAGCCATCTCTCCAGCCCCCTGTTTGTACTCTTAAAGGCTTTATTTTGACTGGACTTAGAAGTAGAAGCTCCCTGCAAGGATGGTTGCTACCTCTTGACAGCATGCGCTTGGCATTTTCTTGGCTTGTTTCATGCTCTTGGCTAAAAGTGGAGCATGCTCTGCAGCCTTCTCCTTGTTTTAGTGTGCTGTTCTTCAGAGTGGTACGTCGTCTCCTGTGTTTATGTTGCTGGGAATAGGGCATCAACGTTGCTGAATCTTGGGGGCTTTAGTTCTGGGCTCCCCCCCCCCCCCTTTTTTTTTTTTTTTTTTTTGCTTAGGAGGTTTCTGACAGCATTTTGATGGACAGCATCATTTTTAGAGAGATTGAACACTTGTGGATTCTGCTAGCTTTCTGGGCCCCAACAATGGAGGCACAGTAGTATCAGACAGAAATATCCTTTTTTCATTTTCTCCCTGTCCCTATCCCTCTCCTCCCCTCCCCCCTCTTTCTCCTTCCCTACTTCTCTCTCTCCCTCTTTATCCATCTCTCCCCCTCCCCCTCTCTCTCCCTCACACCTCTCCCTCTCCTCTAACAATAACTAAGTTGAGAACACTTAGATGGGCGTCCACAATGCATTCCTGCACAGACTTGCACCTCTCTCCAGTTCTCCTCGCTCTGTAACAAGCATGCCCCTTACTCCACAGCAGGCCAACTGCCATGGGTCAAGCAAGGCAGCTTATTCATGGGAAACCCTTGTTTGTGGTTCCCACCACTGATCACCCAGAGTGTCAGCAGCGACTTCTGTGGCTGTGCACATCCCATAAAATGGACAGAGTTAGGACATTTGTGCTCATCGTCCCCCGGAGATACTGCATATCTTTGACATTTATTTTTATCTTGGCTTTATCTTGACATAGCCAACTGCCTAGGAGTCACCAGGACTCCTTGGTGTCATTTGAAAACTTACATAAAGTCATTCATTTAACTAAGATCTTGAAGATGCTGTTTAGGATTTCTGAGTCTCCTCATCCTGTGATAAAACTTGTTTGTTTTTTTTTTTTAAAAAATACATCACTTACTGAATTTCCATGACAAACATTTCAACATATGAACATAAGGAATGGGAGCAGGGTCTTGCACATGCTGGGCATTGGCCTACAGTACAGAGTCATGCCTCTGCCCCAGCAACATACAAAGAGGTGTTTTTAAAACCCACTTTCCCCCTCAGGGGAGAAATCTCTTAAATTTATAAATAGATTGTGTTAAAAGTTGTTTTTTTGGTATTTTTGTTTTGGGAATTTGTGTACTTAAATAATTGGAGATTCTGTAGTTTTCATTTTGCACTGTGACAACTGTTTCCCTTCCATATAAGAAGCTCATCAGAAAAGGCCAGTTTCTGTTACTCATGGGTTGTTTTTTTCTTTTTTCTTTTCTATTTTGGAGTTCCAGTTAGTGTTTTGAAATACATATCCCAGACTGGCCTGGAATGTGCTCTGTGTGTAGCCCAGGCTGGCCTCAGACTTTCTATACCTCCTGCTTTTTTCTCCTGCGTGGGGTTACAGGTGCATTGGCTTTTCTTTCCCTTCTATTGAGTTAAAGTAACACATAGGAGGTTGACTCTGTTGATACTTACCTGGGCCACGCACTGCTCTATACTACCAAGATAACCCTGTTATCCCATATTTTATATATGTGATGTATATAATGTCAGAGGAAATGAAACACTACTTTGACTGGTATTTGAGCTGAACTATTGCGTACATGCATGTATAAGTGCAAGTTTCTCCCTGGCTTCCAATTCTGCATGTAGCTAAGGCTGACCTTAAATGTCTGCCCTCTAGAGTGCTTGGATTACAGTCGTGTATCACCATGCTTGCCACAAACCACAATGATTTTGAATAGTCATTCTCATAGAAGCCATCTATAAATGTCAGTATTCTTTCTTGGCTCTTAAGCATTTAGAATCAACATAGATGTAATATAATTGTAGCAGCTGGGTTGGAGATGTCCAGAGACACTTACTTATTAGCATGTGATGAGCAGTGTGGTCGGTTTGCCTTTCTCAAGTGCTCTCTTGGCATAGATGGCACTGTTCTACTGCCTGAGTACAGTTGGTACCTTTGGTTAAGTTCTCGTGCTAAAGCATCTGTCTCCTGTGAGGGAAGAGTGTGGGGCAAAGGTAGCCCTGAGATTAGTCACTCGTGATTGGGAGAACCCTTCTCAGGGTCAGAAACAACTCTGGCCACAGTGCCAATTCACATAAGATGAAGTTGGAAGGAATCAGAAGCTGTAAACTGGACAGTATTTAGGAAATGATTATTCAAGAGGAACTTTGAATCAGTAGAGGAGGGTTCTGTGCATTTTAAAACATCCTTGGGAAACATGGCTGTTTCTCAAAGATAGTGCCCTACAGAATTTCTTGGATATTTGTTTTTGTAATCTGAGTGTATGCACATTTGCACACTGACTTTAGGGATTAGTGAGTCCAGAATGGGTGGAGACTCAGTTTCTTCACTCTGCTTCCAGGCCTGCAGATGCTTGAGTAAAATAGGTTCACATCTGCATATGTACAGCAAAGTTCTCTCATCTCCTTAGTTACCCAGGGTAAATATTTACAGTGTGAATGAAGCAATATAGAGCAGATCCAAAGCATATATTAGAAAAGTTGTTAGGATGCATCTGTGTGTGTGCACACACTCCACTGTGTTCATTTGTGTAAGTTCAGAAGTGCACATGGGGTCAGAGGACAGCTTTAGGTGTTTGTTCTGCCTCTCATCTTGTTAGAGACGGTCTCTGCTGTTCTCTGCTGCCTAAACCAGACTAGCTGAACCACGGTGTATGGGGAGTTTCCTGTCTGGTCATAGGAACACTGGATTTCTAACATGAGCTACTGTGCCTGGCTTTTTGTGAGTTCTAGGAATGTGAAATCCAGGACCTCATGCTTGTAGAGCAAGCGCTTTACTCACGGACCTGACCAAAAAAAGGAAAAAAAAAAAAAAAGAAAAAGAAAAAAGAAAAGCGGAATCAATATGAGCCTAATGTCAGGTGACGATGGTGCACGCCTTTAATCCCAGAGCACTCAGGAGGCAGAGGCAGGCGGATCTCTGTTACGAAGCCAGCCTGGTCTATAGAGCAAGTTCTAGGACAGTCAGAGCTATACAGAGAAATCCCTTCTTGAAAAACAAAACAACACAAAACAAAATATGATCCTGAATTGTGGTGGTGGTGATGATGATGGTGGTGGTGATGATGATGGTGGTGGTGATGATGATGGTGGTGGTGATGATGGTGGTGGTGGTGATGATGGTGATGATGGTGGTGGTGGTGGTGATGGTGGTGATGATGATGGTGGTGGTGATGATGNTGGTGATGATGGTGATGATGGTGGTGGTGGTGGTGATGGTGGTGATGATGATGGTGGTGGTGATGATGATGGTGGTGGTGGTGATGATGATGGTGGTGGTGATGATGATGGTGGTGGTGATGATGATGGTGGTGATGAGGATGGTGGTGGTGATGAGGATGGTGGTGGTGATGAGGATGAGGATGATGATCTTTTGGTTTGTAGCCCAGGATAGCCTTGGGTTCCCAATCTCCCTGTCTTAGCCTCCTGAGTGCTGGAACTACATGCCTAATTCACAGGAGTTAGTTTTGAACAAAGTATCATTTCCTCTGTATATTATAATTAGCTGGTGCTCAGATTTTTCTTTTTCTGAATTGATAGAATATCCGCCTTTATCTATCTATCTATCTATCTATCTATCTATCTATCTATCTATCTATTTATCTATCTATTTATTTATTTATTTATGTCTGTTCTCCCTGATCATTTGCTGTTTTACTGTTTCATAAAAAATAAATTTGAGTGCACCTCCCATCTGTTCCGTGTAGATTATGAACAGCGAGTCTCTGATTTGAGCTTATGTTTCCTTTGGTGTCTTTGAATAGGGAGCAGCTATGGTGTTAATTCTATTACGCTGTGGGAGAGGAAAGAGATAATAACTCACTAGAATCTACACCAAACGTCATAGGCTCTAACACTTCAAAATTATAGGCTATTTGGTGGGGAAAGGGAAGTTCACTGTGGATCTGATTTTTGTGAGTTAAACAATTGAATTACGTTCATCATCATTGCCATCACCATTTGTCTGTCGGTCTGTCTATCCATCCATCCATCCATCCATCCATCCATCCATCCATCCATCCATCCATCCGTTATCTTTCTAATCATTCAGAGACCCACCTGCCTCTGCCACCACCCAGCTCTAGTATTATTTTCAATTATGTGTAAGTACTGTCTGAGTACAGGTGCCCACAGAGGCTGCGGCCTGGAGTTAGAATTGCAGGTATAAGCATCCTGATTCCGTTGCTGGGAATTGAACTCAGGTTGTTTGGAGAAGTACTTGATCTTAACTGCAGAACCCTCTCTCTCCAGCCCCTGAATTACTGTCTTGATTTGTCAAACTCAGGTGCCTAGGACATTGTCACTGCTGTTTGGTTTTACTGAGGCACGGGCCCAAACTGAATCCTCCTGGTTCAGTCTGAATTCAGGCGCATCATCATTGTATTGTATTTTATAGTCCGGAGGTTGGGAAAAAGTGAGAGTCTCTCTCCTTTCTCCGGTCCCAAGTTCCCTAAATGCTATAATGAGCCTCTTGGCTGTGGTCTCAGAACAAAAACATCTGGATAAGGCTTTGTTTGTGCTCTGGAGGCTTAAGCTGAGAGAAGGCTGCTTGAACGCTAACCTTAGTCATCAGAATTAATGTATTTTATGTGTCTGGTTTAGAGCTTTATGAAACACCAGTCACCTAACAGTTCTGGGTCCGTGTCTCAGCAGGGTGTACCTCGGGGTTATTTTGCCTTTTCTGTGGGCTACATTTTCTCATTATATTTTGGTGTGCAGTTAAACTAAAATTCATATTTTAAGTATTTTCTAAGCTTCTATGTTGCTATTGGTGTGTGTTGCTTTTGTATGTTTTGTTTCTTAAAGTGTTTTAATTCTTCTGCAGGATTCGTAAACTTCAGATACGAAATATCCCGCCCCACTTGCAATGGGAGGTAAGAGCTTTTATGTTAAGATCTCAGTGTTGGAGCTTACTGTTTTGTTTTTCTAAAGATTTTCTCTTTCCTTCAGTTCTCAGGTTCTCTAGAACCTAATTCTTCTCTCTAGTGGCTGTGTTATGGGCTTTTCTTTGTAGGATTAAATCCCTTAAAAATCTGTTCTTTGAAATCTTTTTTAAATGCCCAACAGTTAGTAGTAGTTGTTACCTTTCTGATTCAGCTCCGTGCAGCAGCATCTTGTTGATAGGAGTTGCCCAGGAATGCCAGACGTGGTGGCGCACGCCTTTAATCCCAGCACTTGGGAGGCAGAGGCAGGGGGATTTCTGAGTTCAAGGCCAGCCTGGTCTACAGAGTGAGTTCCAGGACAGCCAGGGCTATACAGAGAAACCCTGTCTCGAAAAACCAAAAAAAAAAA
>NC_034591.1:67820343-67851667 GCF_900095145.1 Mus pahari | reverse complement strand
ACAGAGAAACCCTGTCTCGAAAAACCAAAAAAAAAAAAAAAAAAAAAAAAGGAATTGCCCAGGAGAATTAAATATGGCATTCCTTCCTTGGCAGAAATTTTAAAAGACAAATACCTGCTTCTTAACACTTTATTATAAAATGTGATTCTGCTTTTTTTGCTTAGATGATGGCCCTTCAGTGATTGTGTATCAACAAAGCTGTGTAGCACAATTCACTAGCCCGAGTCATAAGTTTCTACAGCATCATGACAATGTCATGGTGAGACCCTGAGAATCTGAAGAGGTCACAGTAAATGATTATTAACTCTCCAGACCATGAACTCTGAAAATTAAAACCACCTCACTATTGTGTTTACTGTGTGTGTGTCCTTACATCAGAGGCCCATTTCAGGAGTTGGTTCTGTTCTCCCACTCAGGGATTGAACTCATGTCCTCAGGCTTGACTGTAGTAGAATCCTTACCAGTTGAGCCACCTTGCTGACTCCTCTGAAAGGTTTTTAAAGCTTGCCTTGAAGCCTGCAAGGGATCTGCCATTGTTTGTATCACTAGAACATAAACATCAAGAGTGACTTCTTTTGTGGTTTCAGATTAGGTTTCCAAACAAATTTGCTGTCATTAAACTGGACCCCTTATTAAAATGCAAAGCACAATTTCAAGGTTTCCTTGGCAGTGAACTGAGGGAAGTTGTGAATTTCGATTCCCCAAAGTCCCTGCTTAGAATCAAATCACTTGTGCGTAGACTACCTCACCCGTGCCGTCTCGGTTCACAGCCGCTGCATTTGATCTTGGAAAGGGTGGTTAGTTCCTTAGTATATTCTGAATGTGTTTGTTATGTATAAAATCATACAGTGTAGGTTGACTGGTGACTTCAGACATTAAACTATATGCATTTCCCTGTTTTAGAGTAATATTTGTTTAGGAAATTCATTAGCTTGAGGGGTAGACCTCAAACTGATTAAGAGAACATCAAGATCATAAATTTGCACCCCAGTTTTAAGATGAGCCATATTAAGTATGGTTTAACCAGGTTCTCTGTCCGGGGATCACATCTAGTGTGCTGAGACTGTTGATGAGATAGTTATGTCAGCCAGAGACAGGCAAGTAAGCGGTTAATGTCATGTGGTGTCTGCTGGAGCTAGTGGCAGAGGTTTGTTTCCTTGAGATTGTATGGATTGTCATAATTTTTTTTTTTTTTTAGATTTTCCCCTTGTTATGAGTTAAATCTAGTTAATAAAAAGAACCTTAATTTGCCCTATTTTTTCATAATTTATTTTCTCTTCTTCCCCTCCCTCCATCCCTCCATTTCCTTTTCCCTTCTTCGACAAGATCTTGCTATGTAGTTTAGACTGGCTATATAATTAGGGCCCTCAGCCTGAGTGATGGGATCACAGGCATGCGCCATCACTCCTGGTCCAATGGTCTTTAAAGGGGCCAGTGAGATTACTTACATGAGAATGTAGAAGAAGACTGGAACTTAAAAGGTTTTTTTCCAGCTGTTATTCCCTCTTAAGCTTTTGATTTTTTTTAAAACAAAAATAATTTTTTTCTTACTTTAGTAGGGGTGGATAGGATCTTGCTGTGTAACCTAGGCTGACTTCAAACTTCATGTCCTCATTACAGGCACATGCACCACCTTTCTGCCTCAGCCTCTTGAGTCTGGAATTATAGGCATGTATGAACATGTATGACTGAAGCCAGATTGAGCCAGGGCTTGCGAGGAGGGTGGGCGGGGCCTTTCCCTCCATCCCTTCCCTGAAAGATCACTTTGTATCTTTATCTGTGCACCCTGGATATGCTGGCTGCCTCTGCAAACCCTCGCTGTAGACAGTGGTAACTGTGATCTTACAGTCCAGATTCCATTCTAATGGAAGGGTTAGCGTTTGATGCTACTGATTAATGTTAAGATTACAGAGAGTGGCATAGCCAGACATGTGACCCATGATCAGATGAAAATATTGTATTGCACAGACAACATGTTCCTGCCTTAAAAAGAGGTTTGACTACATTCTATTTTAAGTTGATTTTTGCAACTGTTTGGAATAAACAAACAAAAACAGAAAAAAAAAAAAGAAAAAAGAAAAAAAGAAATGGATGATGGGATAAAGTTGAATACTAACCTAGCCTGTGGAGTGAGGCATCTCACGGCATAGGCAGCACTGTTTTGTGAGACAGTCAGTGGCCTGGCAAGAGGTGGACAACCTCTAGGGCGTGACTTGTGCATGTGCCCATGACATGCACGTGATGGTTGGAACCAGTTCTCTCTTCCTACCATTTAGTGCCAGGGACTTGATTCAGGTTGACAGCTTGGCAGCAAGCGCTGCCCATTGAGCCATCTCACAAGCCCTGAGCACGCTTTAAAGTGATGCATTTCCCTCCTTTCTGACCCAGAGATGATGGTAGCAGTCCCCCACTTACTTACACACCTTTAATCTCAGCACTCGGGCAAGGCACCTAGAGAAAATACTGTCACAAAAAATCAAAACAAAAGCAAAACAAAAAACAAAAACAAATGAAAAAAGATTCACTTACTGTGGCCGTAAAACAGTGCTTGGTCTATATGAACATCCAGTACATTATGTGTATGATAGAACAAAATCCTCACCTCCCAACCTTGGTTAAATTCTTCATGTGACTGTCAGGTCCAGCTGATTTCACAGTACACACAGTAGGCCTTCACCAGGGCATTTGAACGTGGGGAATCACATGAGATCTCAAGAGGTTAAAGAGCAAAAGGAATAGAAGTAGTTATGACTGAAGGGAACAGCCCTTCAGAACCTAGGGAACTGGGGTAGGAGCCAGAGTCCCTGAGACTCAGTTCTCTGAGCTGTGCAAGCTCATGGCTGGAGCTTATGAGTCTTGTTCCTGGAGCCAACTGCTAGAATAGGGATGAGCACTGGACCAGAAAGAGCTCCTCCTACAGTCTCTATCTGCCCTGCCCCAAGCTTCCTACTGCCCCCTCCCATCCCCCTCTGCTCCACCCTAACCCTCCCACTGCCCCACCCACAGCCTCCCATTGCCCCTGTTTCTGCTGTGGCAGAAGCTTATAGGGAACAGATGGAAAGAGGGATGATTTGAGTCCCCAAAGTCTCAAAGAAAGAGTCGATTTGGGATTTGAGCTTCTGTTGCTGATGATCTGATCTGGAAACAGAAAGTAACAGTGTCCATTCTACCACTTGCCTTGTGGGCTGTTTTCTGTGAGGCCTGACTTCTCCACAGAGTTGGAGCATGACAGAAACACCTCAGCCGCGGTACCCTGTGCTAGTTTGTAGGTGGTCACTGCCTTGTTTGATTTACCCACCATCCTGCTTAATTCTTGGCAACTTCATTCTCCTGGGTTCCTTTGGGTACGTCCTTTCGTGCTGTGTGACTTCTGGTGATGTAGTTTTAACAATGAGAAAGCGTTATGAACTCCAGGATAAGGAGAATGCTCCACGGCATTTGCAGATAAAGTTCAGGGGAAACTTAACTTTCTGGAAGGCCTGGTGCCAGAGAGCTAGGAAAGCTTATTTCCTCGTATATAGGATGTGCACAGGAAATAGAATCCTCTTGTCTATCCTTCATCTTCTAAGGGCCTTGAGGACTGGGCAGTCCCCTCTTAGATGGGTGGCACTGAATCATCATACTTCCATCCTTCCTGTACTGTGTGCTTTCTCAGGGTGACCCGTGTGAGGTGGCTGCCAGTATCTTAGGAAGGAACTTGAGTGAGAACTTCTGATTGTCTGACTGTTGCTCTTTGACGAGAAAAATTGGAGTTCCTAGTAGCCTTGGTGGAGTGCAGGAGGAAGGAAGAGCCTAAGGAAGACCCACGTGTACATAAGCCACATGGACATGGTGGTCCTGGAATAAAGAGCACGTTTAGGTCCTCAGTGGGAAAGCAGAACTGCTGTTTCCAGAGTGAGCTGGAAACGGGTCTGAGCCGTGGTTAGTCATCACTATCCTAAGGCTCCCCTGCTGATGGGCCCATGACTGAGATGACAAAGGGCAGATGCGTGGTTTGACAAACACTTAAGAGAATGTGTACTTTATTTATTACATTTCTCTACTTAAACGATGTACTTTTTATTCATGTGTATGTGGAGTGTGCACATAGGGTGGTTGGATGTTGGAGGCATCTTAAAGGGAGTCTATTTTCTCACCATGCCAGGCTTGGCAGCAAATGCCTTTACCTGCTGACCTGTCTTGCTGACCTGGAATGCATACTTTAAAACCATAATCTTGCTTATAAAACAAAACAGAAATACAACCCACTGTGTCTTTTTAGCTTTCCCTCAAAACCTGGATGTCTGATCCTGGGACAGTTATCTTAGAAAGAGGTTCTGAAGAAGCCATCTTTTCCTGTTTGCTCTCTGGTGTGGCTTTGGACATGGAAACTTCCCTGGCCTGAGCAGTGGGGGAAAGTAGGGGCTCCTCATAGATTGAGAATCCTCAGATTATCCAGGCTTCTGACTTGCCAGTCGACCAGCCTTGCTGTTTGGTGTAGAAATCAAGTAATGGGTGCTGTTCCTGGGAAATCCTTATATTTAGAGAAAGAACTGTGCGAGTTGTGTTGTCTCTGAGTGGCCGCTCTGGGATGGCCAGTCAGTCTCTTCACATCATTAGAACTGATTTGGCCTTTGGTGTGTCTGTGTAGGGGTGGATTCCAGTCCCTATGTGCCACCACTGAAACAATTTTTTTCTATTATGACATTATTAGGTATTTTCAGTTTGTATCTCCAAAAGACATGGTCTCTATCCTGGATCACCAGGGCTTCCGTAGTAGAGCCCTAAACAGGAACTTCCTGCCCCATCCTCATCCTTCTGGAATCTGGAAGCCCTGGGGCCAAGGTGCCTGAAGGTTTGTCATTTCCTGGGGCTGGGAGAGAAGGAAGGAGCAGTCTGTGCTGGTTCTTAGCTTGTGCAACAGAGCTCCCTTTCTCATAGCATTCTGGGTGTGTTCTGACCCCAGACCTCCTTTTATAAAGAGCCAGTTACTCTGGGGTCTGTACAGCCTCCCTGTAACTGTACCACCTCCCTGAAGCCTCTCCAGGTAAGGTAACATTCTGAAAATTCAAATTAGGATGCATTCACACAAAGTTTAGATGGGGAGAAGGTATCATTGAATCCAAAAAAGTCTTTTTAAACTTAAGATGTCACGATAAGGTGAGCAATATGACTCAGCAGGAAAAGGCGCTTGCTGCCAAGCCTGAGTCCAACCCCTCGCTCTACACTGCAGAAAGGGAGAACTAACTACGTTTAAAGTTGCCCTCTGGGCCGGGTGTGGTGGCGCATGCCTTTAATCCCAGCACTTGGGAGGCAGAGGCAGGCGGATTTCTGAGTTCAAGGCCAGCCTGGCCTACAGAGTGAATTCCAGAACAGCAAGGCTACACAGAGAAACCCCGTCTCAAAAACAAAAACAAAACAAAACAAAAAAGCAACAAAACAAAACAAAACAAAACAAAACAAATCAAAAACCCTAAAATAAAGTTGCCCTCTGGTTTTTACACATGCTTCATGGCATATGAATGCCCACACATATACACATGCCCAAGCACACACACACACACACGAGCAATACATGAAAAAATGTATAAGTAACAAGCTGAAAAATTCATATTGAATTTGATGCTACTAAGCATCAGAAGTATCCATGTTTCCTGGATTATTTCTTGTTTCTTAAAAATTTGATTATTTTCGTTAATCCACTTCCTTTGTAGCTACATTTTCCTTTCTGGTATATTTGTAGAAGTTGGTTTACATTGTAGAGTTCCACATTCTTTCTCTGTTGAATATATCTATGTATGGTCACTTAACTTGTCCCTGTGCCTGTTGTGGAACTTGGATTACATACGGCTTGCTTTTTGTTTGGACAAGCCATGGTATGCTTCCTTCGTGAAGAGGTGTGTGGTGTCTATCTCTGTGACCGCGTGGCACTGGTCTTTGGTAACTCACATTCTTTAGTTGTGCTTCTGAGGTGGTAGCCTTCGTGTTCTTCCATGTCTTCATTCCCTGATTGCAGTTGGGTGAAGATGAGCTTGTCTCCTCAGTTATTTGATTATTCAGTTTTTTGAGATAGTTTGTATAGAAAACTCAGGACTAACACTCCAGCCTCCCCGTTTATTGAGTGCCTTTAATCAGAGCCAGTGTACGTTTGCCTGCGTAACTGTAGGCTTGTGGGTGTAAGATTCTTTGGGTTGCAGATTGGAGTCACTTTTTTCCCGTGTTTATATCCTGAGATGAATGTGGCGACTTCTTGAAGCCAGCCTTGTTTTTATGCCACCTCAGCACTTACTAACTTACTTCATTTTGTAGCACAAAGCCCCAGGTTTATTCGAATGTTTCCTGGTCTTCAGGGGTCCTGATTGCTTGGGAGATAATTAGTGTTCACAGTGAGGCCGCGTCCCTCTTGGGACCAAGTCACCAGCCTTTCCAGGATTCTGTGACATTTGTGTTCTCATTCCTGTAGGCTTACTCATGCTTTTCATTTGCCCCTCTGTATCACATTATGCTTTATGTTGTCTGGGAGTTAATGCAAACAGCCCACCTCACTGTCCCCTCAGTGCTGGGCATGCAGCCCACCTCACTGTCCCCTCAGTGCTGGGCATGCAGCTCACCTCACTGTCCCCTCAGTGCTGGGCATGCAGCTCACCTCACTGTCCCCTCAGTGCTGGNCCCTCAGTGCTGGGCATGCAGCTCACCTCACTGTCCCCTCAGTGCTGGGCATGCAGCTCACCTCACTGTCCCCTCAGTGCTGGGCATGCAGCTCAGGCCCTACTGCTTGCTAGGCAAGTGTTCTAACACTGACCTCTACCTGAATTTTTATTTTACTTATTTATTCATTTATTCACTGATTTATTATATCACTTCCTGGCCTTTTGGCTAAGATCAAGTGTGTGTGTTTGTCTGTTTGAAACAAGATTTCTCTGTGTAGCTCTGGCTGTCCTGGAATTCATTCTCTAGCCTAAGCTGGCCTCCAGCTCACAGCAATCCACCAGTTCTGTCTCCATAGTGCTGGGATCAAAGGTGTGTGCATCATCCCCCATTGCACCCTGATTTTTTTTTTTTTATTGGATTTCTGTGTGTGCACCTGGAGAGGCGGAGGACACCTTGTAACATTTGTTGTTGTTGTTCTTCCATGTGGGCCCCACAACTGTGCTTCACCTTGGGTGAAGAGTTGGTAAGAATTCTTGGACTTCCTCTTTCCTTACCTGCCATGGTTATTGGGCATTAAACTTGGAACCTGGTGCTTTCTAGATAATATATAGTGTTCTATCACTGAGCTATGGCCCCAACCCTGGTGATCGTCTCTGAAAGATTGGTTCGCTTTATGAAGTTAATTAACAGAGTCATGCTTTGTAGCATTCTTTTATTAACCTTTAAAACTCTATGGAATCTGAGGTGGTGTCTCTTAATTTTTGCACCGCTCATTTCAGTGTCTTAGGTCTGTCTTGCTAGAGGTGTTTTAGATTATTTTGCCTTATGTATAGGAATGTCTACCTACGCATATGTACGTGTGCCATGTGTCTTCCTAGTGCCTGACAGAGATCCAGAAGAATGTGGTGGATCCTCTGGGATGATTGTGAGTTGCCATGTGGGTGCTGGGAACTGAACTCAGGTCCTCTTGCAAGGGCAGCAAATGCTCTATGCCTGTTTGACCCACCTCTCTGCTTGCCCACTTAAAGAAAAGAAGTACGTGGTTTCATTGATTTTACTGTTGTGAAAACAATTTATTACATTTTTACTTTTGTGTATGTTGGGGGTATTGGCATGGTCATGCCAGGGCAAACCTGCGGAGCTCAGAGGACATATTTCAGATGTTAGTTCTCTTCTACCACATGGGTCCCAGGGATTGAATGCGGGCTGTCAGCTTTAGGGGCAGGTGCCCTCACCTGGGGAGGTGTGATGGCCTGGCCATCTTTCCTGGGTTCTCTATAAGAGCACTAAGTGCTCCTAACCACTGAGATGTTTTCTCCTGTGCCTGAGTTTACTCTTTTAAGAATATATACTTTTTACTTTTAAATGATTGGAAATGTTCTTGTTATCTCCTATTTATGACTTATTTACACTTTGATTCTTAGGCTGTTTTTGAGATTTTCCCCTTTGGCTCTCATTAATTAGTTATGATATATTCAGAGACAGGTTGGGGGGATTGCCTTGTTCAGAGTTCACGGTTCACAGTATGCTTCCTGTCTTTTGCTAAATTCTTACTCATCACTGCACATCCTTTTCTGCAAACACTTCCTTCCGTTTTCTTTCCTCAACACCAGTGGTGTGACTCCACCCTTCTGATTTACCCCATAAGGCTTTGAGCCTTTCTTCATTTTGTTCAGTGTCTTCTCTGTGAGTTGTTCAAAGTAATTGGATTTGGTCCATGTGGCAATGATAATTCCCTATCACCTGCAGCCTACTGGGAATTCATCCGATACTTTATTAAGGTCTCTCATTTCTTATCATTCTTTTAAAGAATGCTCACCCGTTGTGGAACATTTTTATAGTAAACATCTCTAAAATCTGTCAAGTAACTTTACATCTGTGTCAGTCTTGGTGTTTGTACTGACTTTCTGTATGAGTTGATTTTCTTTCTGGCTTTCATATGCTAAGTAAATTGGGGTTGTATTTTGGATATCTTAAACATTTTGAGAGTCTGCATGTGTCTTGTTTAAATCCTGTGAAGAAGGCTGATAATCTTGTGGGGTACCCTCCTTTTGGCTGGGTTCTTATTGCAAGTTGGAACCAGTCTTAGATGGTTTAGAGTTCCAGTTTTTGTTGTTTTCAGAGTTTGGGGGTCTGTCTGACTTGTGCACCACCCACTTTTAGCCAGTCCGAGCCCCAGGCAGTGATCCAGCCATGACCGAAGTCCAGAGTAGGCTGCTGAGTTTGGATTGAGCCAGGGGCTCTGGCTGGCTCCTGGAGTAACCTCAGGAGTTTCTAGTAATGTGAGCTCCCCGACTCCCTCACTGTGTTAGTACTGTGTTGTGCCCTGGGCCTTTCCTAGGTGGAGAAGCTAGAGTCTTGAGTCCTGGTCCTTGGTCACACACTTCCTATGTTGATTGGAGGGTTTAAATGACAGGATGGAGAAAATAGCACAAAGTTCAACCCAACCTTTGGGACTGTAGCTCTGCCTTCCCTGGGAGGTTTGTGTAGCATCCTGTTCCCAGGAGAAGATGGCAAGGCTTTTCCACTTTTCCCTTGGGTCTGAATTGTGGCAACATGTCAGAGGGAAAGGGTAAATGACACACCTCAGACCCAACAGTACTCCCGCCCTTGTTGGGGTTCACATCTACTATAGTATGGTTCAGCTTTTATAGTTGCATTCAGTGAGGAAACAGTGGAGTGGACCAGTTAGCTCACTTGTGTCTGGTTGCAGAACCTGGTACAAAAGTTTAGTTTTTTTGACTGTGTGTAGTTTTTATTCCTTCTAGATTTCAAAGAGGATTGGATGAGTCCTTCATTTCTCAAGAATGCAACACTATTGTCCACTGCTCTGAAGTTATCTCTTCTTACAGATCACTTTCGGTTACATTAAGGCCCAGTAGGTCTTTAGCTGTCTTTGAAGATGTGAGTTAGGTTGTCCACGTGTTGGTGCAGCACAAGAGCCCTGCGAGTCACATGTGCTGTTGGGATGTGTGAACCCTTTTGATTGGTTCTCTCATTTTTATTGTTTCCACCTCTGATTTAATAAATAAAATAAAGCTAACATGGGAGGAGGAGAACGGTCCCCGGGTGACACAGTGTGTCAATTGAGAATGGCCTGTTTCTAAATTTAGCACCAGCATCCAGAAAGGAAAATGTGCTTCAGTACCAAGGGCGTTTCTGTCCTTTTCTTCTCTGCCTTGCTGAAGGGCCTGGTTTTGTTTTTTTGTTTGTTTGTTTGTTTTTGTTTTTGTTTTTTTTTTTTTTCACTAGAGTTCTCGCTTGTGCACCTTTACTTTCTGTTGTCTTCACTTGATGTCTGTATATGTGTACTGATGGCTTCTCAGGGTTCCTTTCTTTATGGTTTCTGTCTGATGGGCGGAGGTACTTAGTGTTGATTGAATTGAGGATGTGTTATGTCCTTCCACCTTCTACGATCAGCTGAGATCAAGTTTCTGTGTTCATCTGCTTGGTGTTCTTTATATCCACAATCCCTTCCTGGTCCATAGTATAAACTTTGTGTAACGAAAGTGAGTGTGTGCAGTGCCACTAACTGTACTGAAGTCTGTTATTGGACGTATACCGTAGTGTCAAAGCATGTAAAACAAAACAGTGCAAACAAGAAGTATTTGGATATGACTGGAGCCTAAAGACTCTAATAACTCTAATAATGAAGCAGTCAAATAGTAGAACGCACATAAAAGAACCCCTAGCGGACCATGTATTTGTGCTAACAGAAGAATGGCTTGTGGCCATTTCAGAGCTCACTTAACTGATACTCTTTGCTTATATGGGCACCTCTGTGTGTGTGTGTGTGTGTGTGTGTGCGCGCGCGCGTGCGTGTAACTGTGGAAGCCAGAGGATAGTCCATGGTGTCATTCTTAAGGAACTGTTCAAACCTTACCTACCTACTTACTTATTTTTTAGAGACATGGCATCTTACAACCCTGAGACCCACCAAGCCTGGCTGGCCAATGAGCCCCAAATACCTCTCTCCCAGTTTCCACTTTTCTAACACTGAGATCATGCACTCATGCCATTGGGTCTAAATTATCTTATATGGATCTAGGAGCTTGAACCCCCAAATACCCATGTGTAGCGGTTTGAATGTTCCCTATGGTCTTGGACATTTAAATAGCTGAGTTCTGTGGTGATTCTATCTGGGAGGCTTAGGAGGGAGGTATGGCTTGGTTGGAGGAAGCCTGTCACTGGAGCTGGGTTTTGAGAAATTGTTGATTTGGCTGTCTCTGCCTTTGGCTTATTTTGAGATGTAACTCTCAGGTCTCAGCTTTCAGCCCTGGCTGTCAAGTCTGTGCTATGTTGCCATGCTGCCATCTCTACAGTTATAGACCTTAACTCTCTGGAAACATAGGTCCGTCCTTGTCTATGATGCCTTGGTAATATAAGTTGGTACCAGAGAGTGAATAGCTGCTGTAAAGATCCTGTTGTCCCCCTCTCTCCCCTCTTTTTTTTTTTTTTTTTTTTTTTTTTGGTTTTTGGAATGTGGAAGACTTCAGAACTTTGGACCAGAGAAGCAATTGAATGCTTCTCTTGAATGCCAATGTAGTAGGCCCCTGGCAGGCAATAGTGCTGAGAGTAGCACAGACAGTGGAAGCCCAGTTTGATTAAAAGGGGAAGCAAGGACCTTAACAGCCATTCATGTGTTATTTGGACAAACAATCTAGCTGTTTTTAGCCCATGTCTTGAGGCTAAATTAAAAAGTAATAGACTAATTTCTTTGGCAGGAAATTTCAAGACAGTGTAAGATTGAGTCTGTGACTTGGTTGTTACTAGTAAAGTATGCGGATCTACAATGAGAAGGAGAAAAAGAAGCCAAAAGAAAGAAATACAGAATGTGCAGCTTGGAGAGAAAAGAGTATTGGCAAGCATGGTGTCACCGCCAAGGCTGTGCTGAAGGAGAGGCTGCCACTGTTGGAGATTAGCAGGAGTAATAGCAAGGGTACTGTCAGGGAAAGTTTGCTTCAGTCTACAAAAGCTGATGCTCATGTGGTCACAGCAGGCAAGTGCTCATCCCAAGCCACAGCCAGAGGCGGCAGCAGCACTCATGTGGCACTGGATTCAGAGGCACAAGAGGTAAAGGAGACTAGGTTGTTGTGCACGAGGACAGGCAACTTGTGGCAGGGAGTCCCAGTGTGAAGGCCCTGAGAGAGCAGGAGTTGGGTTTCTCTGCTTCCTGTTTGCAGTTCAAGATGTTGGGCTCTTAGCCATCAGCCACCATGGACTCTAACCCCTCGGAGAACGGCAAGCGCAAATAAACCCATTTTTCTCTGAGTTGTCTTGGTCTTGCTGACTTATCATAGCAATAGAAAAGTAGTTAATTCATCATGGAGAAAGCCTACATGGGAAATAATGAGGAAGTCATGCAACAGCTGCCTCTGGCTTATGAGTGTGCACGTGTGCTCGTACACACACAAACACACGCGCACGCACGCGCGCGCGCGCCCCCCCCCACAAATTTACATCTGCATACATGTGTGCACACACAAACATCCAGTAATCCTCCTGTCTCAGTCTCCCACAATACTAGGGGCCCATGCCCAGCTTTTTCTGTAGGTGCTGGGACTTGAACTCGGGCCCTCATATTTGCGAATGACTGATTCGCAACACTTGTTCCTCCTGGAAGATTTCCGTTCCTGTCTTTTGATTCATTATTGGATTTGCAACGTATTTTATATGCACCATTGGCTTTTATTTCTTCTTAGATCTGCATATTTAAAGTCCGTGTTCCTTCATGCCAGGACACAGGGAAGCAAGACTTTTTAGGCCTGGATGTTAGAAGGCTTCTTCCTGTGTGTTTTTCTCTGAGTCTTGGCTAACACATTCTGGTAGCAAGGTAGGAAGGGTCCTGGGCTGTCCCTGTTCTGTGCTGGTGGTGAGCTCTTCTGGGATATGTGGAGGTCAGCCCCATAGTAGGGATCAGGTGGCCTGGATCTCATTTACCTAACCTCAGTAACTGTATCAGTTGAACAATGAACTTTTTGTTTTTCTATGGTTTTGTGGGGCTGGAGATCAAGCCCAGGGCCCTGTGACTGTGGGACAAGGACTTTATACTAGTAGAAGCAAACTGTCCCTTCTTCCTTGTAAGATAAGGAGTGTCTTACTATGTAGCTTTGGCTGGCCTGAACTGGCTCAGTAGACCAGGCTGGATGCAAATTCAAAAAATCCACCTGCCTCTGCTTCCTGAATTCTGGGATTAGAGACCTGAGCTATCTCCTGATTAAGACTATTTATTTTGTTTTATATGATTATTTTGCCTACATGTATATATGTGTATATACCTGGTGCCTCTGGAGGCTAGAGGACGGCTTTGGAACCCCTGGAACTGCTTATGGTTGCTGGGGATTGAACTTGGATTCTCTGGAAGTCAGTGCTCTTTATCCATCTCTCCAGCCTGAGGTGTTTGTTTGTTGATCTCTCTCTCTCTCTCTCTCTCTCTCTCTCTCTCTCTCTCTCTCTCTCTCTCTCTCTCTCTCTCTCTCTTTCTGTGTGTGTGTGGTGTGTAGGTCCAAATTGAAGGCTGACATTGGGCGTCTTCCTTCTCTATTGAATGGGGCCTCTCTGGAATAGCTCAGTGGTTCTCAACTTTGACCCTTTAATACAGTTCCTCATATCGTGGTGACCCCCAACCATAAAATTATTTCATTGCTACTTCATAACTGTGATTTGTTACTGTTATAATTTGTTACTGTAAATATCTGATATGTAGGATATCTGATGTGTTCCCATGGGGGTCACAACCAACAGGTTGAGAACCTCAGGTCTCACTTGTCCTGGAGATCCTTGCCTTCCCTCTTGTGCCTTGGGATCACAGGTCTGACCCTTTACTTTAAATAAATTCTAGGGATCACAATTTCTGTTCTCACACTTGTGAGTTAAGCACTTTGCCTGCAGAGCTATCTGCCCACACCTAAACCCATGGTAATTTTGATAGCTTTTAGAACACGTTTGCTCTCCAACTGAGTGGTTCCCACTGGGTCATTCCCTGTGGTGTTGGAAGGTTGGCTCTAGGTATTTATGGTTAGACCCAGGGCTAGTCTGCTGACTTCTGTGTTTGCACATTTAGATTTTTGTCTGGGTCCTTCTGAGTTGCTGTATAAATTATAATGGACCAGTGCACATAAATAGCACATACTTTTGTTCAGTGTAGAGACTAGGAAGTCTTGTGATGAAGGCACCAGCCGATCAAGTCCAGCCAGAACTGCTTATGGGTTCCTGGCCCATGGACAGTGGTAGAGGAGCACTCTGGGGCCCCTCTTTTTTCTTTTTCATCGGTACCCATCCTACCCTAATGCTTTGCCCTGGTGACCTCGTCACCTAGCAAAGGTCCCATCATCATGGCCTTCCATCGTGTTTGAACAGGATGATGGCACAAGAAGTCTAACACATCTAACCCTTCAGGTTATTGCAGTTTTTGGTAACTGGAGGTTTAGAATGTTTTATGTTGTGTGCTGATATAGAAGAATATTAGGTACAGTGTCTCCTATGAGTCAGGAACAGATTCACAAATGCTGTGGCTTAAAGCAACAGAAATCAATTCTTGGGCAGCTGTGGCAGCCAAAGGCTTGGGGCTGAGTGGATGTCAGTTGGGCTGGGCGAGTGTAGTAGAGTTCCTCTTACAGGTTCTCATGGCCGCCTGTCTTCCTCTGCTCATGGTCTCTTCCTCATCTTCAGAGTACAGTATCCCTATCTGTTTCTGCTATCAGAACCTTCTGCTTTATTTCTTTATTTTTGAAAAACAATACATGTATGTACACACACACACACACACACACACACACACACATATACACAGTTGCTGTCTTCAGACACACCAGAGGAGGGCATCAAATGCCATTACAGATGGTTGTGAGCCACTATGTGGTTGTTGGGAATTGAACTCAGGACCTCTGGGAGAGCAGACAGTGCTCTAACTGCTCAGCCATCTCTCCAGCCTGAGCATTCTGATTTTTACCAACATTTCTTGTCCTGGACAAGAACTCCTGTGGTCACATCAAGCCCTCCTGGATGAGCTGTTTGATTCCCTGAAAACTAGGTCCTCTATTATACCCATAGAGCCCTTTGTTGTAGGAGACGTATCGCTGGTTTTGGGGAGTAGTAGGTAGTTGTATGAGACCTGTCACTCTTGGAACACTGCAGGACCACAGTGTAGTTAGCACTTAAATATCAAATAAACCCCAGGAGTGGGAAATGTAGTCAGAAAGGCATGAAGATGACGTTTTTTTCAGAACCTAGAGGGATCTCTATGCAGGATAAATGTCACATTGTGTCCCATTGCTTAGAGGGTACTCATTCCAGCAGATAGTCAGGCCCATGGAGATGAGCAGGGCCTGTTGGCAGCTGACCCCTTTTGAAGACTGGGAGACAACTGCAATCACTACTGCTGAGGAGACAACCGCAGTCACTACTGCTGAGGAGACANCCGCAGTCACTACTGCTGAGGAGACAACCGCAGTCACTACTGCTGAGGAGACAGCCGCAGTCACTACTGCTGAGGAGACAGCTGCAGTCACTACTGCTGAGGAGACAGCTGCAGTCACTACTGCTGAGGAGACAGCCGCAGTCACTACTGCTGAGCTGCTGCTTTGATCTGGAGGTTGCCTGGAGCTAGCTGAGAGCTGGTGCTCTCCTGTCTCTCCCACCAGAGCCTCGGTCAGTGTTCTCCCCACCCCCACCCCGCCCCCTCTCAGCTGGGCGTGGTGCATGCCTTTAATACCAGCAGTCTGGAGGCAGAGGTAGACAGGTCTCTTTGAGCTGGGAGTCCAGCCTAGATTATATAGCCAGTTCATGCCAGCTGAGGTAACACAACAAGCCCCTGTATCAACAAACCCTGTGTAGTCTAACCTGTCTTCAGAGACCGACCTCCAGTCTTCTCTACAGCATCTAAAATGCTGGGGTCAAAGGAATGCAGCTACCCAGGGTTCTGCCACTTTAAAAAATATTATTTATCTATTTTGTGTTCATATGTGCGGGCATGCGTGCTCAGACTGTGCTACACTGGGAATGTGGAAGTCAGAGAACAACTTGTACAGTTGGTTCTCTCCTTCCATTGTGTGGGTCTGACTGTGGAACTCCTATAATCAGGCTTGCAGCAGACACCTTTGGCAATATAGGCAGCTTTGTTATCTTACCCAAGTCAGTGCCTCTGGACTGCACAAAATGAACCAATCCAACCCAGATCTTATTCACATGTTCAGTGTTCCCAAGGCCTTGTGTATTCTCCATATAAATTTGAACAGTAGTTTCACACTATGTAAGCCAGAGGTGGTAGGGTTTCAGTGTAATACATTAGCAAGCCCCAGGGTACACAGTGGAGCCTTCGGACTTTGAGGCCAGCCCTGTACTGACTGTGGCATTTTGGGCAAAGGGACAGAGCATTGCAGAACCCCTTTCCTGTCTGTGCAAAGGGGATTCAGCAAGACAATCTCAGCAAGGCCATCGTGAGAACAAGCATGTGACACAGGCTCAGGTGTCTGCATTCTGAATTAACCAGCTCCTTTAAGGCTGCTTGCTTTTGGCCAGTGTCCATGTGTTCCGCTGTGAAGTCGAGCTTTTTTCCTAACCCCACCTCCTTCTTCATTTCAAAGCTCTTAGCACAGTCTGCCAGGGACGCCCTGCTCCTCTCCACCTCTTTCAGTTCCCATTAACTGTTTTGTTCCCACGCTAGCTGCCATTTCTTCCACAAAGCCTTCCTTTATCTTCTGGCCGTACCTGGGTCAGGTGTCTCCAGTATTTTTCCCCACAGCACTGTGGGGGCAGTAGCTGCTTTTTATATTTGTATTGCTTTCTGACCTTTGTCTCTCCCTCGAAGACTCCAGGTTTTGGGGACAAGGGTTGTAGTTCCCCCATGTTGTTTCCAAAGACCTGGAAGGATGCCAGATGCAGGTCAGGAGGTGCTCACAGAACACACCTTGGTCAGAAACCTTTCAACCCCATCATAGGCTACTTTTATTTATTGCTTTTGTATGTGCGCGTATGTACACGTTTGTATGTTCATATTTGTGTGTGTTTGTGAGTGTGTGTGTGTGAGTAGAGGCCAGAGGTATGTGAGTGCCCTACCTCAGGAGCTGTCTTCTGTGGGTTTGATGCAGGTTCTCTCATTGGTTTGAGGTTTGCTAGTTAGGACAGGCGTGGCCATCGAGCCCTAGGATCCTCCTGTCCCCGTCTCGATAGTGCTGAGAGTACAGGTGTGCTACCGTGCACAGCTTACTGCATGAGTGCTAGGACTGAAGTTGGATCCTCACCTGCATGGATAGTCCCCTCGGCCTGGTAAGCACACACGCACATATGCACACATGTGCACATAAATTGGCAAATATGTGAAAATTTGTTGTCTTGAGTTTTATTAGTATAGAAATAAAATTCTTTTTAAGTAAATTTTCTTTGGGTTTTCGTGGGACAGACTTTATTCATAGTGTAAGCTATGTGAACCTTTACATGTCATGGAACATGCTACCCTGTACATTTTTCATCTCAGTTGGGTTAGTACTTTTAGTGTTTTATGAAGTTCAGTTTTGGTTAGTTTTTTTCTTCTTTGTGTATGAAGGTCAGAAGGCAACTTTTCTCAGTCCATTTTCTTCTTTTACTGTAAGTCCCAAGGATTGAACTTTGGTCGTCGGGCTTGTGCGGCAAGTGCTTTTACCCACTGAGCCACAAAACAGGCCTGGGTTAGACTTTGTAATGGTAGTTTAAGTTGATACTGAACTTTATCTTAGAAGGCAGCTTAATTCCTTCCTTCCTTCCTTCCTTCCTTCCTTCCTTCCTTCCTTCCTTCCTTCCTTCCTTCCTTCCTTCCAGGAAAACTTGTGACTTCAGTGTTGACTTGAGTCACAGAGAGTTGGAAGCATCCCTGAGTGACACTTCTCACGGTTGTGTTAGGAAAAGGCTGCACCCCACATGCAGCCTCCTTCAGGTGGATTTGTGTTAAGCCCTTCCAAGCCGACACCCAGCATGGCTCTTCTGAGCAGATCTGTTGTCTAGTGACTCCAGACAGACTCTGGGCACTTCAGGATTTCAGTGAGGTTGAATAGCAGCTGAGCAAATAGTTCTGACTTGTAATAACCATTATTCCTTTCCTATTAATGATGACTTGTAATAATCTTCATTATTCCTTTCCTATTAATGATGTGACTTCATTGTGTTGGGTTCTTCCTGGCTTGACAAAACATGGGCAAATTTTTCATCAGAGCTCTGTTTCTCTATCATAGGAATTTTATCTGACTTAGTGTTTAAGCAGTGTTTGTTTAGAAAGAGAACCTTTGCTCGGGCCGCCCCTTTGCTGCTGGAGACAGAGCTTCGCAGCGCATGACAGAGTCTGAGGCCCTTGCCAAGCAGGTTTAGTCTGGGAGTGATTGCTCCCGAGCTTAAGGGTCACCTCTACCTTATTGTATATTTTTAGAGTATTATCACTGACTTCTTATTAATTTTTAACTTTAAGTTTCCCTGACTTTGCCCCCAGGCCATGCATATTAAACAACTGAAGTGGCTCTAAATTGCTTCATTTTTTGAGGAGTATTTTGCATTTGTGGTTTTGGTTTTTACAAATTAAAAACATTTTAATCTAAAAGACCTTGGCATGTAAGTTAGACCCATGGCTCCACCCTTAGAGTCTCACAACTGTAACGTGTGTGTGTGTGTGTGTGTGTGTTATATGCTGCATTTGTTTTCCAGTGTGTGCAGGCCATGCCATGTTGTGGCACTCCTGTGTGGGTCAGAGGACCTCGGGTTGGTCCCTGCCTTCTACCCTGTGTGAGACTCCCTGCAGGTGGGGTGCTCTGCTGGCCTGAGAACTTCTGGATGTTGTTCTGTCTCTTTCCTTCTCACCACTGTACTTTATATGGGCTCTCACGCTTGTGTGGCAAGCACTTTATGGGCACAAGGCAAGCATACCCTGCTTTGTACCCAACAGCTAGTTGTAATCAATGAAAGTCTCATGGTCAAGGGAACATGTTTTAATTCCAGCACTTGGGAGGCTGTGAAAAAATCTTTTCCCCCCTTATCAGTGTAGGTGTAATGTTTGAGGGTTTGTAGACTACACTAGTAATAGATAAGAACTTATGTCTATGAAAAAGATATGGGCCCTGAATAACTAGGGAGGGTTTTTATACCCTGACTGAGGAGAGAAGGCAAGAATAATACATGGCTTCTCGAGGAACAAAGAGACACCAATCACAAAGGAAACCAGAAATCTGTACATATGTGGGTAGCAGCACTGGGGAATGGATGGATTCTGACGTCTCAAAGTAGGAAGAGTATTTAGGAAGGCCATTGATTTGTAGGTAGCCTGGGATCCGTAATGAGATCAGGACCCTAAACTATATATAGTTCCTGTTTCAATGATGATGACAATGACAACAATGACAACCACCACCTCACACAAAGCAGAAGGCTTTTAGAAAGGCTCTCAGTACAGTGCGATGGTTAACTTCTTCAGACATGAACCCTCAGTAAAACCCACATAGGAGCTTTATGACAGTGGCTAAAGGGTGGCAGATGCCCTCCTTAGAGTCACGCATCACAAGTGCAGACGAGAACATTTCATTCAAAAGGTCTGCAAGGGACTGAGGAGAACTGTGGTGGGGAAGTACTTCCAGTGTGAGCTTGTGGACCTGAGTTTTATTCCTAGATCCCACATCACAAAGCAGGCGTGGCTCCCAAGTGTCATGCACACCTGTAATCTCAACACTGGGAGGGCAGAGACAGGGGGATCCCTGGGCTTACCCGCCAGCTCATCCAGACTAACTGGTGAGCTCTGGGTGGCTGTGTGTGGTGTGCGAATGCACGGAGATCAGGTTGTGTAGCTAGAACAATAGTGAAAAGCACCCACAGTTGGTCAGCTCTCAGCAAACCTGGCACATAACCGAGTTGAGGAAAATGGGATGATGGACATCTTCGGGAAACAGCAAAGCTGATGTGATTTTTGTTTTCCTTTTTCCTTTTTGCTTGTCATTTATTTAAGGAAGGAAACAGTGAAAACTGTCTTCCAGGGCACCGCTACCTATGATCACCAGGAGATCCACCCCACACATGGGTTTGGTGTTTTAACGTTAGCTTTTCTAGTTTTGCTGTACTTCGTTTTGTGTTGATAACAGCTTTATTAAGAAATTCATATACCATAAAAGTCACCTAAATTTTTTATTACTCATTGTGTATAGCTTATGTGTGCGTGTGTGTATGTGTGTGTGTGTGTGTGTGTGATGCACATGGAGATCAGAGCATACATAGTTAAACACAAGACAGCAGGCCTCTGTGGCAAGTTCTCTCTGAGCCATCCTGCTGGTCCCCCAGTCTCCTTTGAAGTGCACACAATTCAGTGACTCTTAGCGTGTCTTACCACGGAGTTGCAGTAGAGCACCGTTATCTAGCTTTAGGATGTTTCATTACTCCTAAGAGCCACCCTTCCCAGTGTGTAATCACTTCCTCCTTCCTTCTCTTCCCAACTCTGGGAAGTTCACTTTCCATTTCTATAGGTTTTGTATTCTAGACATTTTATAGACTGCACATGCAGTGTGTGCCATTTTGTGACTGAGTCTTTTCCCTTTCTTTTCTTCAGGGTTCATGCACATTGCAGCATATACTGGCGCCTTATTCCTCTTTTGAATGAACTTTGCACTTCAGAATAGTTGGATATTTACAGAGAAACTGGAAACAAGTGGAGAGGCTTCCCATGTACTGCAGACCCAGTCCCCTGTTATTAACAGGATGCTTTAGCAGGGTGTATCTGGCACACGATGAACCTGTGCTATTCACCTTTATACTAAACTGAAGTTGATGCTTGATAAAGATTATGTCCTTCATTCTTCCTGCGACTGCTCCAGGATCCTGTGCAGGACCTGCATGACATGCAGTTGTGGGTTCTCCCCACTTCCTGCTGTTGTGGCAGTTTCTTGCCTCATGGTTGTTGATGACCTTGATGGTTTTAGCAGTAGTGAATATTTCGTAGATGGTCTTGGTTAGCTGAGGTTTCCCTCCTGGTTAGTCTGAGCTTATACATTTGAGAGGAGATACCACTGTCAGTCTATCGCGTGGACACTGCTGTCAGCACAACTTGCCACTGCATAGCAATCCTGGTGTCCTGGGAGAGGGGTTTAAAGCAGTAGTGTGTTTGGAGTAAAGCTACCTTCCTTGCCTTCCCACAGACCGCTGGGAGACTGTCACTGCAAGTCTGGAGAGGTGGCTTAGCAGTTAAGATTGCCTGCTTCTCTTGCAGAATGTCCTTGTCACTGTTGAACCAAGAGCCCAGGATCTTGAGAGAACTACTTGTCTATGAAGAAGCGTCTGCTCTGTGAAGTCATCTGGGCTTGAGGCCATTAACTTTGTATTTTAGGGAATGAGCCTAATCTTTCTCCCTCTCCCTGTGACCTCCTTTGATTGTATTTATTCCTTTTTATTTTATGTGTGGGAGCGTTTGGCCTTCAGGTATAGCTGTGATCCACGTGTGTGTGTGTGTGTGTGTGTGTGTGTGTGTGTGTGTGTGTGTGCCATGTCAGCAGGCCAGAGGTGGTGTTGGAGCCTTAGAACTGAAGTTACACACAGTTGTGAGTCACCATGTGGATGCTGAGAATGGAACCCAGGACCTCTCTGTTGTCTCCTCTTTGAAGCCTATCATACATCTTGAGGGCATGGCTAGTGTCTACACAGGCAGATAATTGGATAATTAAGTGGGATAATGTGTTTGCCTAACTCTGTGTGTAGAGGTGAGTGGAGAGTCTCTCCTGCCTTTAAGCCTTCAAGTGTGACTATCTGAGCAGCTTGTTCCAGACAGCATGGATGCAAGGACTCTTACTTAGACATAGACCGGTGAGTGGCCTGTTGGATTGTGCTCAGACAAGCCCCTGTGCTAAGTTCAAGGTAGATACTGGCAGATTTCGGGGATTATAGTTGTGCCCACAAGGCAAGAGGCTTTAAGCAATACATTCGTTCTCTCGGAATTCTGGAGATAGCAGCCCCAAGTCATAGCACACGTGGTATGAACCTGGAGCTGCCAGCAGTCTTAGTATTTCTTAGCCATCACTGCACCCAGTACAGGCTGTCTTTGCAGTTGTGCTATGCCTTTGTCTAAATGTCCCTTTTTTTATATGGCACCAGTCACGCCTGCAGGTGCTAATGACATCAATCCGGATGACTTCAGTCCTGAACACAGTAGAGTGGTTAGCTGAAATGAGGTAATGGATTGCATTCCAGAGCCAAGGAGCCCTAAAGTGTGTTCTAGGTGAAGGGTAGTTAGTGGGGATTCAGTGGGGAGTGGATGAGAGACAAAGCTGTGATTCTTGATAGTAGCCTTGAACCTCACTAAAGTTTGTGGATGTCTCTTCCCCTCCCCACAAGCCAGGAAGACTCTAAAGGTTTTGAAGCAGAGCCAGATGAATATGCCTAAGATTGCTAGCGACACCAGTGAGCGGCCAGGCCTGCTTGTGCCCTGATCTCAGACTTAGAATCTCGTAGTTTGTGGTAGAATGAGTTTCTTATTTTCTGGGGAACAGACCTTGGAAATTAAAATATAGTCCCAGAGTCCTCATAAGTATTTTGACTTAAATATATATGGACCCGTCTTATCAAAGAGCTTTTGTTAATTTTTGTTTTGTTTTGTTTGCACACTGTGTGTGTGTATGTGTGTGTGTTTCTTAAACAATTTCTGAAAGTCTGTATAACCTATGTTATATAATTTGTGTTTTCACTTTATTTTTTCTAGAATAATATTGTTAAGGGACTCAGTTTCTTAGCATGGCCAATCATGTTATATTTTATGCCTTGTTACGTTTTAAAAATTGAGCTGTAATTCATAGAGTATAAATTTTACCCTGTAGCATACACAATACAATACAATGACTTAGAAAGAGTATCCTGAGGGTTGGAAACATCACTGTTAATTTCAGAATGTTTTCATTGTCCCCTAAAATCACTGTGGTTCTTATCATTGTCTCTTTGCTTCCTAGGTCATAGAGACTCTGATACAATTTTTGTCTTTATAGATTGCCTGTTCTGATATTTAATGTAAATGGAGTATTTCGTGTATGGCCTTGCATGTCTGTGCTTGTTGTTTGGTTTGATCCCACTGTGTAACCAGGTAGCCTAGTGTTTGCAGTCCTGGAGTCCTGGGTCCCTTAGGGTTGGTCGCACACTGGCATGCTCGTTGGCAGTCTTTTCAAGGTGCTGTGCTCTAACATGTGCGACATTATTTCTCATGACCAGAAAGACTGCTGCCCTGTGAGGGAGCTATTGCAGTCTTCCCATTGGCCGTACAGCTGCACAGCCAGTGTGTGTGCTCTTGGGAATAGTGTGTGCTTGTTGGTGGTGAGTAGAGATTTTCAGAGTTTTAAAGGATGTGTACCTAAAGATGGGATTGGTGAGGTGTGTGGTAGCTTTTCAAGGAACTATCAGACTGATTTCTAAAATGGTTGTATGATTTTTATATTCCTACCAGCAGTGCTTAAATGATACAAGATAATTTGGGGTGTCTGAGTTCCTTTAACACCCTGTACACATCCCTCATCACATGCATTGTCTGCAAACATCCTTCCTGTGGCCATCTTCATTTTCTCGAAGCCTTCTGTGCAGCTTTGAGGGTCAGTACTCGGGACTGGACTAAGGGCCTCACAGTTGCTCATTTTAGTTTGTGATAGGATCTCTCAGGTTCTGGGCTGGCCACATGTGTGCCAGCAGGCCCAGCTGAAGCACAAAGGTTCCGAACACTAAAAATGCACTTGGCCTCCTGAAGTGATTATGATGATGGTTGCTTACTGGGTTTCTGTGCAGTTTGTAATTATCTAAAGCATTCCACATCACTGCCTAGGCAAGTGGTTTTCACCCTCATCCCAGCAACTGACCTGTCAGTGAACATGTCTGTGCGTAGCTTTTCACTTACATCTGGATGAGTTCTTTAATGTTGACTAAACAGAAATGAAGTTAGTGCGTCAACAATAAGGAGTAGCTTCTCGACATTTTGTCCAGGCTGGCTTCCAACTCTCTATTCTTCTGTCTCAGCCTTTTGAAGGCTAGAATCCCAGAAGTGCATTACCACATACCTACATAACTGGCTTTGTTTTGATTTTAATTGTTAAATTGCTGTATGTGCATGCATCCCTGTGAATGTTTGAAACAGTCTCATTCTGAAGCCCAGGCTAACCATTGAACTCTCAGCAATCCTCCTGCTTCTGCCTCCTAGAACAGCTATCATGAGCCAGTACACCCAGCCTGAAGTGTTTCTGTAGTTTCTTTCGGGGGCCCTTCTGTGCGTTGGCTCTAATATGTATTAGCCGAGATCACTTGGGTCTGTTAGCTTTCCTTGTCCTTCTACAGCTGGAGCTGCGGTATTTTCCTGTCTACTGGTGTGTTTTAAATTGTACCCAGTTGTGTATTTTGGTGGTCTTTTAACTAAACTTGTTAGATGCAACACTGAGACCTCCTTATGCTATGTTCAGTGAAGCTATGCTAGCATGAAGGGGCGCCAAATGTTCTTTTTTCTCCACATAGTATTCCTGCGTGTATGATCACAACATGGTCATCTGTGGGCAATGTTCTTTGCAGTGCTGACTTTGGAGGTCACCTCATCATCTTTCTGTGTTTGCTGTTGTTACAGCA
Source organism: Mus pahari (assembly GCF_900095145.1). NCBI lineage: Eukaryota > Metazoa > Chordata > Mammalia > Rodentia > Muridae > Mus > Mus pahari. Next base: position 67,827,460 of record NC_034591.1, on the reverse strand, counting down.
TTAAAACAGATCTGGAGAAGGCAGTTTGGTGCTTGCCTCTGAAGTGTGGACCTGAGTTTGCTCTGTCCTGTGTAAAATGCCCACATGGTGGCGTATGTGTGTGTCAGCAACTGGAAAGACAGAGAGAGACAAGACGTGCAGTAGGGTTTGCTGGCCTGCCAGTGCAGGCCAGTGAGAGAACCTGCTTCACAGAGTCTCTGGACCGGAGATGGCGCCCCAGTGCTGAGAGTGGAAGTGAACACAAGCCCCCACCCCTAACTGAGAAGCTATATGCAACTGATAACCGCTTGCAAATGAAAAATTGTTTTTCTCAAACAGAGTTTCACTGGGTATACAGAACAGAGATTTTACCCAGAGTTATGTAAGGACTATAACTGGACTTCTTTCTCTTCTCTTGGCCAATCTAGGGGTGCACTCAGGGCCCCACACATGCCGGGCAAGTTCCCTGCCACTGAGACACCCACCCCATGACTAGGCTTTGCCTCTGCTCCCCACCACCCCCCTTTCCTGGGCAGTGGGTTTACTTTGCTAATTGTCGAGGACTAAGTTAGCGGGTTCTGAGTTGTTTGATTTTTAGGGTTTTGGTCTTGAGTTAAGGTCTTACTTTGTAGTCCAGTTAGTTCCTGAATCCCAGTCCTCATGTCAAAGCGTGTCAACTTCAAGAATTAGAGGTTTGTGCCACCATACTGGCTAATTGTAGAATTCTCCCATCTCTCATCTAGGGGCTGAGGTCTGGAAGGGGCCAGACTGTCACCACTGTTCCTGTCTCTTAAATTCTTCTGTTGGGGTGGACTCAAGGCGGTGGGGGTGGGGTGAAGGAAAAGGTACCGGTAACAGTTGGCCCTGGAGATGTCCCGAGGCACTTGAATAATTCAGCAACGATGGTCAGGGGGAAAAGTTAAGAAAGGCCGTGCTTCAGCCAGTTACTTTAAATCCTACCCCAGCTCATACATCTATAATGGAGACATCACTCACATTTGGAGGAGCAAATAAGAGTGTATTTAAGGCTGTAAAACAGAACTGTATATATAAGTGTGAAAAGGAGTGAAGCATGCTACTCTGAGTGTGTGCATAGATAGGTAAACATAAACACTTACACATGTCTCTTAAAGAAGCTGGGTAAAATTCGCACCTTATACCGTGATCTGCCATGTACGGTCAGGTGTTAGTGTGTTGTGTGAGAGAAGCCCAGGACCTTTCAGAGGTCAGTCCATTTGCTTGCTCTCACGCCTGACCACCTCGACACCACTGTTTCCATGGGCTCAGTTACCGGAGTGAGCAGAGCCCCGACAGCTGGGGTTGACTAGCACTGTGAAGCCTCCCTACCGTCATTTATCTAGCTGCAGAATGAGGTGCTGGTACCTTGTGGGAGTGTGTGGAGTGAGTGATGGACAGGTCTGCTTCCAGACAGCACAGTTCAAAACCAAGGACAGCTTGTGTACTGCAGAGGGTAACATGTACAAAACAGGATGAGCAGGTCACGTGAGCTGTACTTGGAGGGATTGAGACGAGGGTGTGATGTGTGCACTCAGGTTTTTAAAGCCAGCATGGCTCAGTGGAAACATGGGAGTGCAGGATGCCCTTTCTTAGGACCTCAGAGATGATGGTGGACTGGGCTTCTGATCACATGACCGAGAGCTAACTGCCACCTCCTGACCTGCTTAGAGGATCTACCTAGTGAAAGTTAGGTTTTCCAGAAGTCATGCCTTTGCTCTAAAGACCCTACACTGGACCATCTGTGCGAGCTCAGGAGGGCTTTCCTGGTGACCAGGGTGCTGTGCTGCAATGATCTGTGAGGGCGAGTCTTCTTAACCTAAGAGCCATCCTCAGACTTGCTGAGAGACGTCTTATCCAAGGTACTGTGCTGGTGATAGTTTAGAGAAATAATCAGGTGAAACCTTTATTTTGTTTATTTGGGTTAGTAGTTCCTAGAAATGGTGCCTGACACCTGCAATATCTGAGTGCCTTTTGTTATATATATAGTCCTTTCAGGGATGCAAGAACAGAGGTCCTGGGCCTGTTCCTGGGGCAGTGTTGGGTGCATCTGAAGAAAGTTCCTTGGCTCTCCCCTAGCTCTGAAGAGCAGCTTCTGTGGACATGGTCCCCACCTCTTTTGACAGGAGGAATAACCCGTGTCTGTGATGAGCAGTCCCTAGAATCTAAAACTAATTTTAGTATCAGAAGGCTACCCGTGGCTGAGAATGTCTGGGTGCCCTTTGAGTTGTACTTAGACTTCCCCGTGGCGGCGTGGGTACGGAGCCTACTTGTGCTTCTTTTTCGCGAGTCTGTAGTAAGTGCACCTGTTGGCTAAATTCCCGTGGACTTTTAATGGAATGGAAGATCAGCTTTCTTTGCACTCTGGACAAAAGTATTATCTTTTTGTTTTTTTCATATATTACATACAGTCTCCCCTCCACCCCCCAAAAAACAGCAGACCTCCCAGGGACATCAACCAAACAGGTCATAACAAGCTACAATGAGACCAGGCACAGACCATCACATCAAGGCTGGACGAGGGAACCCAGTAGGAGGAAAGCGTCCCACAAGTAGACAAGTCATGGACAGCCATACATATATGTACACACACACACACACACACACACACACGAACACACGGACAGCCATACATATATATGTACACACACACACATGGACAGCCATACATATATATGTACACACACAAACACGGACAGCCATACATATATATGTATACACACACACACGCACACGGACAGCCATACATATATATGTACACACACACACACACGGACAGCCATACATATATATGTACACACACACACACACACGGACAGCCATACATATATATGTACACACACACACACACACACACACACACACGAGTACATACCATGTTTGTCTTTCTGGATCTGGGTTACCTCGCTCGGGATGATTACAAAAGTCTTCTTTAATGACAGGATTTTATTACATGGTGTAGTTTGGCCTCAAACTCTTGACTTTTCTCTTGCTTCAGCCTCCTGTGTACTGGGGTTATAGCTGTGTGTCACTACAGTGGACACAGACATTATTTTGTGTCTTTCTTTTAATGCTCCAGTCTTTATTAGGCAGGCATGGAGTAAGCAGATATGAGCAGTGAGCTTTTCTCTCAGCCCTGGAGGTTAGTACACCTTTGTTTGGAGAAGAGATGACAGGCAGCTGCTGGTCTGGACTGGCACAGAGACTGTCATCCAGTATTTTCCCATTGTTTCCATCACCATGTGAAAAGTAAAGAGCTGTAGCATGGGAGACAGACAAGGGGTGAGGCCACCTGCATGTGGTAGGTAATACCTGCCAGCTTTAACAGCTAGTGTGATGTCGAAGAGGAGGGCACTGCCACACACACCTGCTAACACCATCACCAAGTGTAGTAACTGCCAGTATGGTGGGTAAGGAAAGATAAGGAAGGACATGATAAAATGAGACAGACATAGAGAAAATCAGAGACAGACATTTTACCACTCAATTTTGAAAATATGGCTGTAGCATAGGTGTTGGGACAGTGCATTCCAGTGACTTGAAACCCCTTTGGGTAATGTAACTTCTGTCAGGAAGACAGTTGGACTGGAGGCAAGCATGCTGGCCCTGTGGTTCCGACAGCATGAGGAGCTGGCATGAAAGCAGCAGCAAAACAGAAGGTCTTGGCTGAGCGTGGTGCACTTCCTGTGCCTGGTGGTTCAGCTGCCTCAGTTTGGTGGAGGTGGAGCTGAGGCTGGGAAGCAGAGGGAGACTGACTACGTGGGAGCTTGAGCTGCGTGCACAGTTTCAGCTCTATTGAGATAACCATGGGGAGATAAGAACAAACGGCCCCGCCAGACTGAAGAGACACATGAAGGAAGTCGCTTCTGTGATGACTTAATGTACATATAGGCATGTTGTGTGACAAGACTTTTCTTGGGGAGACACAAAACACAGTCTACTTACCTCAGATAAGGGACTCCACAGCAGACTAAAGTCTGACTTGGTGAACCAGTGAGTTTTATGGGGGGTTACATAACAGGAATATGAGTGAGGGGTTAGTTCCAGGAGCAGAAATGATTCAAAGACAGCTGCATTACCAAAAGCCCACCCCAGCATGGGTGGCAGCTCACAATGCTGGGGACCAGGAACACACTGCACAGACTGCAGGCAGTACAATGGGTTGGAGGGTGTTGGGGAGTGTCCTAGCCAGGTGCCTCAGTTGATATAAACCTCTTTAAGGCAGCCTAGCTGGTTTCTGCTTCTTCCTGGCAGATGGTCTGGTCTCACAGTCTTGTTTGCAGCTAGGCTCTATTGAATCTGAGGCTTTTATTGTTTACTCTGGCAGGGAGGGGCCTAGTGAATCTGGTCAGTTTCAGGGACTTCCTGAAGCTATTGAATTCTTTACCTTCTTATGCTTTTAAGGAGCTTCTTCCACCATGCAAGATCCTTTTGATCTCAAGGGAACTGGTACACATCAATGTACAATATCAAAATATATCAAATTTTGTGTCATTTGTTGATCTTCAGTAATACTCAATGCTTTGTTGAGATGGAGTTCAGGAACTCTGCAATCCCCCTTTGGCATGCACAGTGTAATGGTTTTTAGTGCGTCACTGTTTATTTCCAACCACCATTGTGACTTTAGAAAGTTTTATGAACACAGAAAGAACCTCCAGATGTTGTTGGCCATTTTCCCTCCGCCCCTTCTTTTAGCAACCAGTTGTCTGCCTTGTGCCTCTATGGGATTTGGTAGTTTAGATGTTCATACAGGTGGAATCAGACAGTGTGCCTGGCTTCTGACATTTGGCAAACTACTTTCAAGGTTCACCTATTCTGTAGTATATGTAAATGCTTCCTTTTATGACCAAATGATGGCTCTGTACATGAGAGTACCATGTTTTCTTCATGACCACATGATGGCTCTGTACATGAGAGTGCCATGTTTTCTTCATCAGTCATCAGCTGATAGATGTTGAAGTAGTTTCTACTCTAGGCTGTTGTGAATGGTATTGATTTGTTTTTGTTGTTTTGTTTGATTGTTTTGTTTTGTTTTTGAGACAGGGTTTCCTCTGTGTAATAGTCCTGGCCATTATGAAACTTGTTCTATAGACCAGGCTGGCCTCAAACTCCCTGAGATCCTCTTGCCTCTACCTGTGAGTGCTGAGATTAAGGTGTGCACTACCACTGAGCAACATGACCCTGATTCTTCAGCACCATGTTCAGGAAGCATGTATCCCTTTGCATGTTTCATGCAACTTTCTTTACTATTTGTGCTTTGGGTGAACAATGTAAAACAGAGGTCCTGTATTTTTGGGTGATTTTGAGCCCTAAGTCCTAAAAGGAAAAAATGTCTAACAAGCCATTACTTCCAAGCCTTAGCTTGCCTTGATACCTTCTTTCCTCTTCAGTGGGGTTTTAAACTTCACTAGGCATGAAGAAATATTTCCAATCCAGCGTGAGTGAAGTAAATTCACTTAAGTATGGATTCTGGTTTGTGGGAGATTTGTGGAGATATTATAGAAATAGGTAAGGGACTGGGGGTAGGGGAAGGGAGAGAATGCTCAACAATATTGAATGAAGAGGAGTTCAGCTACCACAGGCACATAGCACATCTTCCTACTTGATATGCAGGATGGGTCAACTTAGTAGGAGATAGTTGTACTCTTGGCCAGGTGATTTACCTTATGCAGATGAGGCTGGTCTCAAACTCACTTGTTTCTGCCCCCTGGGTGCTGGGATTAAAGACACCATTGAACTCGCCCAGTCTGAAGGGTGATCAGGCCATTGGCACCTTCCCCCATTCTCTGAGTCATGATTATCCCTAGATTTTCTCATAAAAATGTCTAAGGCACCAAGGACCCACAGAATCCCTCTGTAGCCTGGATGTAAACTTCCCGCGTGGTACCCAGTTATGTTGTTAATTTGTTCACAACTAAATACCAAGATTAATGCTGGACCTTCCCCCCCCCCTTTTTTTTTTTAAAGGATTACAATTTTGTCTGTTTTAGTTTTATTTTAAAGCCGTGTTTGTTTGAATATGATTTATATACCATGAAACTTGCCATTATTAGTATAGTAGTTGGCAAATCTTATATAGCATACTCAGAAACCAGCAGCATTTACTTCTTCTTGGGAATACGATGTTTAAGTATACAAGAATTTTTTTGGTTTTGTTTTTTTGTTTTCTTAAGTCAGGGTTTCTCTGTGTAGTCCTGGCTATTCTGAAACTCATGTGTGCCACTATTGCCTAAAATGTATATGTGAAACCTAATAAAATAATAAGTAGTAAAAATGTGATATATAATATATTTATTTTTTTTCCTGACCTACAAATTTTACTTGTACATGCACATGTATGTGTATTTGTATGTATACATTGCATATATACATCCTGCATGCACGCATGTGTCCATGCATACCGCACACCCTCTGCAGATGGAAGGCTTGGCTCCTTTGTCACTGGAGCCTTTGGAGGATGTTTGCTCCACTGGTTTTCTTTTGTAGATTTTAGCTGCTCTGTCCATGGGCCACAGACTTAGCTTTGTCTCTGGAGCAGTAAAGTTGAGGTGGCAGAAGCGAAACTAAGAGCTAATATATTTAATTACTGAGCAAATTGCTTTCAGAAAGAACTAGGAATGATTAAGTAAACACATTAAATAGGTAATTACCCCTTACTGCCTGCTCTTCTCCTTTACAACCACCCTTATACTGCCTTGACTTTCAGCATATCCATGCTACAGCTACATAGTAAGTTAGAGGCCAGCCTGAGTTATGTGAGACCCTGTCTCAAAGGAAAAAAAGAAGTAGGCATTCTGTTAGCAAGTTAGAAGTCAACCTTCCTCGAAGAAGAAAGCACATTCCCAGACAGCTAGTATGTGGAAGCACCGACTTTACCACAGAAGGTGAAGTATCTTTTGAAAAGTGCTTAAGAAGGAAGGAACCCTGATGAAATAGGAAATTGCCTTTAAAATGTAGTGTGCCTCTTAAGAGTTCACTGTGGGCTGGTGAGATGGCTCAGTGGGTAAGAGCACCCGATCGCTTTTCAGAAGGTCTGGAGTTCAAATCCCAGCAACCACATGGTGGCTCATAACCATCTGTAACAAGATCTGACGCCCTCTTCTGGAGTATCTGAAGACAGCTA
>NC_034591.1:67816447-67820298 GCF_900095145.1 Mus pahari | reverse complement strand
TTTTTTTTTTTTTTTTTAAAAAAAAAAGAGTTCACTGTGTCCTGGGGCCAGAGAACAACTTCAGGCAATTAAATTAAATTAATAAGTAATTTTCTGTAGATACATAAAAACTAATTTTGCTTAACATTTTTGAGGAGGAGACTGGGAAGCTAAGAGCAGCGGAAGTTGGCTTGTATGATGAGACAGAGTCCCAGTTATTGTTAAAATGAACCTATAATTACTACTTAGTAGCTTCTCTCTCAGAACAGTGGACAGCTCAGGAGAGGGGAGACAGCTTCGTCTTTACGATTTCCACTCTTGTTCAGATCTAGACAAGCTCACCCCACCTTTGTAAGCTCTGCATGCTGATAGCTGCCGCAAGTGTGCTTTGATTCACTGTGTACCTTGTTCTTACCTTGGCCTGCTAGATGCAGTGGAGCTATAAAAGGAAGTTCTTTGGAAAGGACCATCTTATAGATACACTCTTTAATGTAGGCCTCATCTTATGACTGAATTCGCGCAGGAAGTAAGATCCGTGTATGAAAAATAGCATGCACTTGCCCTGTGCCTCCAAAGCTCTGTAGCTGCTCCCAAGTTTGCTGAGGGCAGCAGGTACCCACCAGAAAAGTTTGTGAAGGCTGGGCTGGGGAACAGGCAGGTGTTATAACACAGAGAGAAGCAGTTTGAGTTTGTTCCCTGTGGTTCTGTAATTCAAAGCCCCAGTAATTCTTTTGACTCTTTCCATCATGATGATTTGCAATTTGAGAGCATATTCCTGCCCTGTGAACATCTTGGGAAACTCAAAACTTAACGATTTTCTCTCCCCTCCTGCTAGGTGCTGGATAGTTTACTAGTCCAGTATGGAGTGGTGGAGAGCTGTGAGCAAGGTACCTATCTTCTGAATTGCTTTTACATTCATAAAAGGAAGGAAGTGGAAGGAAACTAACCAACTCCCTGTTTTTCTCTTGTCCCCAGTGAACACGGACTCGGAAACGGCAGTTGTGAATGTAACCTATTCCAGTAAGGACCAAGCTAGACAGTAAGCAGCTTGAAACTTCTTGTCTGTCTGTGATAACTAGGTTAGGTTATTACAGTCACTTACATTGTGTAGTCCTGTAAATTGAAGATGGGCTGGTGGGTCATAAAAGGAAACTTTATTTTGTATGTTTTTACTCTACAATTAATGTCTTTAAAAATCTGTATTGCTATTGAAAATCTGCATAGATTTAAAGTTTGTTCCATTTTTAATTTATCTTTAATACCATTTTTGGAGTGCTGTATGAAGCTAAACTACAACCTATTTGCACAAAGGGCCTGAATATTTTTCCAACATATGTAATTTGCCTCCTTATTTGGTGCTTTAGCCCTGTGTTAAGCTATCAACACTGCAATGTTGTCATTTTCCTCCCTGAGGTCGGTCATGATTACACAGTTCACTAACTGAGCAGACACTGAAGCAGTACAGCGTGCAACCAACAGCGTTTGGATCAACCCATGATGACTTTGCCAGCAATGGAAGAGAGAATAAGGGGCCCACAGACACTGCCTTTGATAGCTCAGCCTGGACCGTGAGAGCAGGGTGGTACCCTTACACACACACACACACACACACACACACACACACACACAACACCAATGCACATAACATAAAAATAAGTCATTTTAAAAAAAGACTTAATTGAAAAAGACATTATAGCAGATATCATTGAAATTAAGAAAATCATTTGAATTTACCTTAAAAAAAAAAAAAGCCACATATTCCACTGAGTTGGAAAACCTAGTAGAAACGGACATTCGTCTATATGCTTATCACCAAACAATGTTAAACTAAGATGACATGAAAATTTTAAGTAGATCTGTAACAGCAGGTGAGACTGAAACACTAATAAGAAAGTCCCCTGGCTGAAAGCATTCAGGCTCAGACAGGTCCACTGCTGAGCCCTGCCATCTGATGGAGGAAGACCAGTGTTCCTCAAACTAGTCCATAAATTAGAGAATGTGGGAAGGCTACCAAACTCTATCAAGCTAGTACTAACTGGATACCCAAGCTAGATAAAGAGAAAGTTACAGGCATTTCCTCCTGATGAATATAGATGCAAAATTTCTCAATAAAATATTTGGAAAATAATTAAGTAATGCACCAGAAAGATGTTTCATGGTGATTTATTTCCATACATGCAGGAAAGGCTTTTAACAAAAATGCAACATCTCGTCATGAGGAAGCCCTGAGTATACTAGAACTAGAAGGAGTACATCTCAGCCTAATACAGGGTATCATGTCAGCCTGCCACACTCGGTGGGGGAACCTCAAAGCATTTCCATTAAAACCAAGAACAAGAGCTGGGTTCTCTGCGCTTATTCAGCCAGAGCTTTTGAAGTCTTTATTAGAGCACTCGAACTAGAGAGGAAACCAGGCTTTACAAATCCATCAGGAAGCTCAACTATCCTCACTGGTAGATCTTATTGTCCTACATGTAAAACTGTAAAGACTCCACCAGAAAACCCTTAAAGAAACTCTTAACCACCTTGAGCAGAGTAGCAGGACACAAAATATAGCATTAAAAAAAAAAAAAAAAAAGGTCAGGCACCTTCCTGTATACCAGTGACAGACAGACTGAGCAAGAAACCAGGGAAATAATCATAGCCAACAACTAACCAAATAGAATACATTTGGATAAACCTAACCAAAGACACAAAACCAAACCAAACAAAGCAAGTTAACCAGTGACTGGCCGAGTTTGAGACCCACCTGGTGGGAGAGAACCAACCCCTGGCACTGTTAATGATACTCAGCCATGCTTGCACACTGGAGCCTAGCATAGCTGTCTCCTGAGAGGCTTCATCCAGCAGCTGATGGAAACAGATGCAGAGACCATAGCCAAACGTTAGGCAGAGCTCACGGAGCCTTGTGGAAGAGTCGGGGGACAGGATTGAGCAAGCCAGAGGGGGTCAAGGACACTTTAAGAAGATCTATGACGAGGAGAGCAAGATACAAGTTCCTACCTACTGGAAACTGATGGCTGCTAGGAGAGGGGAAGACAGGTTTCTGAAAGAAAGTGGACCCTAGTGAGTCAAGACTTCTGCACTGCAAGATCACACATTCAAGAATATCTATGCAGTGGAAAGTGGCCTTGATAGGTTTGTAAAATTAAAATGTAAAGCATGAGATAAGCAAGGATGGAAACCAAGAAGGAACTGGAAGGAGAAGGATTATGATCAAAACATTGTATGAAAATCTCACATAATTAACCAAAGCATCTTTAATATTGAAAATAGTTTAAACTGAGCTCAAATTTTAACTTTATATTATTTTGTAGACGTTCTTTTTCTTTCAAGATTACAATAAAGAAACTCGGGTAAAAAAAAAAAAATCTACAGAGTCAATTAGTCTGGGCCCCGTGGGGGCTTACAGAGACTGAACTACCAACCAAAGAACAGGCATGGGCTGGAGCTAGGCCCTACAAATATGTGCGGCTTAGTCTTCATGTGGGTGCCCCAACCACTGGAGCAGGGGCGGTCCCTGACAAGGACTCTGTCAAGTGCTTGTGGATCCTTTCCCCTAGCTGGGCTGCCTTTTCTGGCCTCAGTGGGGAAGAATATGCTTAGCTTGGGGGATGGGCAGGGAGGGGCTCTCCTTCTCTGAGGAGAAGTGTGTTTGGGGGCGGGGGTTAAGGAGAGGAGGGTAGGAGGCTAGGAATGGGAGGAGAGAAGGGAGGGGCCTGTGATTGGGATGTAAAGTGAATAAATAAATTAATTAAAAAAGGAAAGACAGAGCCGGGTGTGGTGGCGCACGCCTTTAATCCCAGCACTCAGGAGGCAGAGGCAGGTGGATTTCTGAGTTTGAGGCCAGCCTGGTCTACAAAGTGAGTTCC
>NC_034591.1:67809551-67816257 GCF_900095145.1 Mus pahari | reverse complement strand
AAAAAAAAAAAAGAAAAAGACCTACAAAGAAAAGTTTAAAACACTCAAAAGAAATTGAAGACACTAGAAGATGGAAAGACTTTACCTATTCTTAGACTGGATAGTTGATACTGTGAAACAAACTGGCTATACTACTAAAAGAAATCTGAAAGCTTAAGTCAGTCTGTGTCATAATATACGGAGCCATAATAGACCCTGGATGGGAAGAGTGATCCTGGCCACTGAGCATAGTGCTGGAGCATCGCATCACCATAGCTGATGCATGTAGGCAAGGGCTTTCTGATCCGGGCAGCACGGTTGGCACTGAACAGTGGCGCCCTCCTGAGGAGAGACACAGTAGCACCCTGAGGCAGTTTACCTAAGTACAAAATCTTTGCTGGCTATTCATTTGACAGAGGAGTAACATCTAGCTACATATTTAGATTAGATAATATCTTATACAATGGAATAAGAAAACTGAGCAAGAAACCAAACAACACAGTCAATAAATGACCGAGGAAAATAAATGAACCACTCTCCAAAGATGGAATACAGATAGCCAATAAAAAGTTCGATTTTACTAGTGATGTGATACAAAACCACCACTATATTGGAATTCTATCTCTCCTAGTCAGAAGATCAATCATTAAACAAACAACAAACAAACAAAAAACTCACATGACAAAAATCGTGAGCAGAAGAAAAGCGTGCCTCTTGCTGGTGTTCAGCCAGTATGGTAATCAATATACGGGGTCTGGCCTAGATCTACTACTCTTGGGCTGTCTACCCACATCACTGTATATAATGTTTATTCCATGTTATTCACATAGCTAGCATTGGAGCATGCTAAGGTATCCAAAAACAGGGATGCACAAGGAAAGAGTGGTGGGTGTATATACAAAGTGAATTTTTTGTTTGTTTGGGTTTTTTTTTGTTGTTTATTTGTTTGTTTGAGACAGGGTTTCTCTGTATAGCCCTAGGTGTCCTGGAACCTGCTTTGTAGAACAGGCTGGCCTTGAACTCAGAGATCCATCTGCCTCTGGGTCCTAAATGTTGGGATCAATAGAATGTGTCACTACATCTGGCATACACAGTGAATTTTTTAAAGGCTTAAAATGATGAAGTTACATGATTTATAGGAAAATGGATTCAGTTAGAGATTATACAATTAAATTAAGCTGGTCTGAGAAAGATGGATATGTTACCTTTCATTTATGGTTCCTAGATATTCAATATAAGATTGTGTTTGCATACACGATGTGAAAATAGAAGCATAACTGTGGGACCAAAGGGGGCCAACAACCACATATGCAGCCCGCATCTTCCTGTAACTCTTGTTGTAGGAGGATCCGACACCTCTGGCAACTTCAGGCACACAGTCACATGAAATAATACATCTTAAACACTTTCAAGAAACTAAATTAACACACTCCAAAAGCTGTCTCCTCCCTCCCTCCCCTTCTCTCTCTCTCTCTCTCTCTCTCTCTCTCTCTCTCTCTTTCTTTCTTTCTTTCTTTCTTTCTTTCTCTCAGATTCAGAGTTCACCTAGGTTGTTCTCCAAAGGCAGCAGTCATGGGACTACTAGAAAAGGAAAGAGAAGCCAGGGAGGAAGACGGGAATTTGTATGACTCAAATGGGACTCTTACAGTGATGGTGTTCTGAGTCAGGATGTCCAAGCTGTAGAGATGTGTGGAGCTTCCCTCCTTCCAGCAATGCTGCAGTGACCTTGGCCTCTATGAGGCAGCCACAAGCAAGGCAGAGTGAGACATGTGGTTTGCTCACTTCTTTTACAGTAACTACTGTTGTGTATATTTCAATATGCCTCTGTAAATGTATTTCCCTAAATGCATAAAATGTGATTGTAGGGATATATAACGCCTTAGTTAGCTAAGTACAAATTTGGTACTTAAAAACTTCACTTTTTTTTTAGTTATAAACAGTGTAGAAAAATCAGTTTTATAGATATTTTATGTATATTATTCTATAGATATTATATCATTTTGTAGATATTATATATCTATTCTATATAATCATATATACATATACATTAACATATGAGCATATCTATAGGATAAATTAAAATAGAATTAGAACATATATTTAAAAATTGATTTGGGGTGTGTGTGGAGGTGGCTTGTGGGAGATGAAAGGGGGAAAGAGACAGAAAGTGTGTGTCTCCGTAATCACGTAGATAACTGTATAGAGTCAGTTCTTTGTCATAGACTATGTAAAGGTCAGTGAGGACCTTTATGTGTGTTCTGTGGGTTGAACTTAGGTAATCAGACTTGTGAGAAAACCCCTTTACCCACAGAGCATCCTGCTGTCTCCAGACCTATGTTTTTAACTATGTGATGATCTTCATAGAGCTTAGACTTGTTTGAATTGTGTAACTGCTTCTCTGTATTTTCCCAGGGCTTTCTGAAACCTTGCCAGTCTAGCAGGAGAAAATGGTTGTGGTAATTTTACTTAATTTCATAAGCGAGAATGAAGCTTTTAACATGTTTAACTTCTTAGTTTTCCTTGTTTGCATATTTATTTATTTAAATTACAGCCTCTATTATGACACCTTGGGCATTATGTTATTGTAGGACTGTAAATTTGATGTTTTATAAGTTGTGTTCTTCTACTGCCATGTAAGAAGATTAAGCCGATACTACCTCTTAGGCCATGGTGTCCAGCCATTCACACCTGTGGTGATAGAAGCAAACAAGCATAGGCTTAGCCCTCAGGAAACTCGGAGGCCAGCGAGGGGAGTGTCTTATGTTTACAGTGAGCTGTATGCATGGTTGGTAGAGCCAGGTTCTTGTTACATGGAACATACAAGATAAACCTGGGGTTTTTTTCAGGAGATGGCTGGATGCCTGTCCTGTGCTTATGTCTCTGCCTTTAAAAAAAAATAAAATCCCTTTAAAGCCATCTTTCCTTTTCTACCATCTGGTGATGGAGTATACTCCCAGCACCTGGGAGCAGAGGCAGGCAGGACTCTGAGTTTGAGGCCAGCTTGGTCTACAAAGCAAGTTCTAGGATAGCCAGGGCTACACAGAGAAACCCTGTCTCAAAACAGCAAACCATTCTACCATCTAATCACCATCCCTGACATCTCTAAAGTGGGGATCGCTGTTGTCATAGCTCACAGAGCTGCTGCGACCAAGCTTCTCCTTCCAAAGCACTTAACTTAAAAGCTAGGATGTGGGGCTGGAGAGAGCTCAGCGGCTAAGAGCACTGACTGCTCCTGAGTACAAATCCCAGCAACCACATGGTGGCTCATAACCATTCGTAACGAGATCTGACACCCTCTTCTGGTGTGTCTGAAGACAGCTACAGTGTACTTACATATAGTGATAAATAAATCTTTTAAAAACATGCTAGAATGTGGTGAGAGCTCAGGGGAGCAGCCATTGTATTCTTCCACCATGTTCCTAGGTGCTGGGAATTGCTCAGTTGTTCTTCACTACACTGCCGCTGTAGGGAGTGGTTCACCATCAGTCAGTTCTAGACCTAGGTTGTATTTGAGAGGAGTCCTCTGATACAGCTTTGCCTAAGACAGGTTCTACCTTGGAAATTCTTGCAACCTTATGGCTAAGAAACTTCGGAGATTGTACCACAGGTATTAAAAATACAATACCTATTTTAAGCTTAAATCTTGTATTACTAAATAATGAAATAAAAGTTCAAAAGATGTTTTTAAAACTGCTCAGTACAGAGAGGCTTAGGGCTCTGGCTCTGCTCTCTCTTCCTCTCTCAGGGAAGCTGAGTCAGAGCATTCAGATGCGGCGGCTTCCTGGAGGGTTTGTGTGTATGAGAAAGAACTTACATGTTGATCTCACACACTCCTTTGCTTATACGTCCTGATTTCTGTTTTTATTAGAGAACACAGAGCAGACAAGGGATGCACCCCAGTTGGAAGAGTTCTTGGGTTTTGGTGGCAGCACTGCGTCAATGGGTGTGCTGTACACATCTGCCATCCCAGCAGCTCAGCCTTGATGCACAGCAAGTGGGAAGCCACTTCACATGAGAGTCTGTCTCAAACCAAAACAAAAACCAGACTCTCAGTGCTCTGAATCTATCCTTGCAGATTGCTTTGGAGCTCATAAAGAAGTTACCATTACAAGCTTGTTCAAAGTGGCTGGGTACCAGCAGCACCCGCCTTTAACCCTGGCACTCAGGAGACAGGCAGGCGGATCTCTGAGTTCAAGGCCAGCCTGATCTATGGATCAAGTTCCAAAGCTACACAGAGAAAACCCCTTCTCAAAAAACAGAAACAAACAGAAAAATAAGTATTCAGAGTATCTTGGCTAGTAACTATGAGGAGGAAAATCCCATGTAGACTTAAAAATTATGTAAATAATTGTATTTTGGGAAAGAAGTATAGAAGACTGATAAAAGAGGATTGTTGGTTCTGGGCTAGCCTGAGCTATGTATCAAGACCTTGTCTCAATACAAAAACAAAACAAAAATATCAAAAGAAATAGAAGTAGACCAAACAACAGGACAAATTTCACGTCATTCAAAACTGTACACTGTTAAGATTTCCACCTTTTAATCTTACTCCTACATATTATAGCTTTCAGAGTCAGTTTTACTGCAATGCTTTGTATGCTTTTTTCTTTAAATTATTTGTTTATTTGCACATGTGCATGTATGCACATGTTTTAGTGTATATGGAGAGGTCAGACAACAACTTCCAAGACTCATTTCCGTCTTTCTGTCCTCTAGGTCTTGGGTCTGGGTCTTGGATTATTAGCCTTGGCAGCAACCTTTACAGGCTGAGCCATCTCACTGGCCCACCACCTTGTTTTTGGAGACACAGTCTCTTGCTGGGACCAGGAACTCACTGAGTGCTAGGGATCCGTCTGTTTCTGCTTCCCCAGAGCTGGGATTGCAAGTGTGTGCTGCTGTGTTTGGCCTTCTTTTGTGGGTGCTGGGAATCAAGTTCAGGTGTCCGTGCTTCTGTAGCACGTGCTTTCTTTACTGAGCAGACTGAGCCCCTGGTAGTGGATTTTGTTTTTCTTGTAGTAACACTTTACACAGCCCTCTGCAGGTGAGTGATTATGCTTTGTCTGTAATTAAGATGCATCCATGCAGTGGCGTTCCTAGGGCTTTGGTTGTTTATGCTTAATTTATTATCAACCTCTAATTCTTGTTGTGCTACCCTGATTCCTGCAACTGCCACTGAGTGCCACAGATAGGAATATAGGCTTATATGATTCATAAGACTTAAAGGACAATGTTCAGGTCTATACCTGATGAGGTTTTTCTTGCCAGTGGGGTTTTTTATAGAGTATCAAGGCTATGCAGGGTTACATATAGCAAAACTGACCATCCTAGTTGTGGTGGTTTGAATATGCTTGGCCCCTGGGAAGTGGCATTATTAAGTGGTGTGACTTTGTTGGAGAATATGTGGCCCTGTTGAAGGAAGTGCAGCATTGTGATGGGCATTGAAGCTCTGCTCAGTGTGGAAGAGTCAGTCTCTCCTGGCTGCAGTCAGATCAAGATGCAGAACTCTAACCTCCTTCTGTAGTACCATGTGTGCATGATGTTGCCATGCTTCCTGCCATAATAATAATGGATCAAACCTCGAAAATTGTGAGCCAGCTACAACTAAATGCCTGCCTTTGTAGGAGTTACTTGGTTGCTATCTCTTCACAACAGTAAAACCTTAAAAAGACAGAAGTTGTTACCAGGGACTAGAGTATTGCTGTGATAGACCTGACCATTTTTGTTTGTTTGTTTGTTTGTTTGGAGGAATGTAGATTTTGATATTTTGGATTTGGAAATCCATGGAAGGCTTTAAGTGGGACTTAATGGGTCAACCTAGCAGAAATTTGGAAGACATTGGTGCTGAGGTGGAATTGGACTCTGGAGATAATTTTTATAATGTTTTGGTGAAGGTTGTGGCTGCTTTTGGCCCTTGTCTGAAGAGTCTGCCTGAGGCTTAGGTAACGAGATCTCAGCTGATTGCACTGACAAAGGAAGTCTCAGAAAAGCCCGTCATAGACTTTATAACATTTTGATCAAGCATAGGAAGCTTAGAAAGAAATAATACAAAATGTATGGTTCAAGTATTAAAGGGGACCAGAAAACACAGTGAAGCTAAATCCTGTGATCCAGGAGATGCACAGATTGAGTGGTGACTTTGGGGTAAGATCCTACCCAGCTAAGCTTATTGTTTACATGTTTGCGGTTGAACATCAGATACTTATACTAGTATGACCTGGTAATTGCTTTTATTTGGACACAAAGAGATATGATTGTGTGCCAAATTGAAATGGGATGACACAAGCTTTTGAACTGGATCTTGAGACATAGTAACCATAAAGAGCTTATATCCAGGTGTGGTGGTACATGCTTTTTAATTTTAGGAGACAGAGGCAAGCAAATCTCTGAGTTCAAGGCCAGCCTAGTACAGTGCAAGTTCCAGGTAAATTAAAGCTTAAGTTTGGGTCTGGGCAGACCTTGGGTGCTAACTCTGAAGCCAGTCCTACAACACCTAGAAGAAGCTCCACTCCCAGGCACTCTAACACTCCCAGGACCACAGGATGGATCACAGGAGCTATGTCATACCAGGATCTCAGGATCACAAGATCCTAGAATCACAGGAAACAGCTGAATTCTGAGGAGTTCTGGCACAACCAGGGTCACAGGAAGGACATAATCCAGTCATAGATAGCGAAGGCAGGTAGCACTAGAGAGACAATCAGATGGTAATCAGATGGAGGGGAGGCAA
>NC_034591.1:67801633-67808652 GCF_900095145.1 Mus pahari | reverse complement strand
ATACCATAGGAAACATTGATACAATGGTTAAAGAAAATGCAAAAAGCAAAAAGCTCCTAACCCAAAACATCCAGGAAATCCAGGACATGGTGAGAAGACGACAGGATAATAGGTATAGGAGAGGGTGAAGATTCCCAACTTAAAGGGCCTGTAAATATCGTCAACAAAATTATGGAAGGAAACTTCCCTAACCTAAAGAAAGAGATGCCTACTAACATAAAAGAAGCGTACAGAACTCCAAATAGACTGGATCAGAAAGGAAATTCCTCCTGACACATAATAATCAAAACTCCAAATGTACTAAACAAAGAAAGAATATTAAAAGCATTAAGGGAAAAAGGTCAAGTAACATATAACAGCAGACCTATCAGAGTTACACGAGACTATGAAAGTTAGAAGATCCTGGGCAGATCTCATACAGACTCTAAGAGAACACAAATGCCAGCCCAGGCTACTACACCAAACAAAACTTTCAATTACTATAGATGGAGAAAACAAGATATTCCATGATAAAACCAAATGTACACGATATCTTTCCATAACTCCAGCCCTACAAAGGATAATAGATGGGAAGCACCAACACAAGGAGGGAAACTATACCCTAGAAAAAGCAAGAAAGTAATCTTTCAACAAACCCAAAAGAAGACAGCCACACAAACATAATTCCACCTCTAAAAACAAAATTAACAGGAAATAACAATCACTTTTTCGTAATATGTCTTAATATCAATTCCCCAAAAAAGACATAGACTAACAGACTGGATATGAAAACAGACCCAGCATTTTGCTGCATACAGGAAACACACCTCAGTGACAAAGACAGACACTACCTCAGAGTAAAAGGTTGGAAAACAATTTTCNAAGCAAATGGTCCCAAGAAGCAAGCTGGAGTAGCCATTCTAATATTTAATAAAATCAAGTTTCAACTAAAAGTTATCAAAAAAAGATGAACACTTCATACTCGTCAAAGGAAAAATCTACCAAGATGAACTCTCAATTCTGAACATCTATGCTCCAAATGCAATGACACCCATATTCATAAAGGCAACTTTACTAAAGCTCAAAGCACACATCGCACCCCACAGAATAATAGTGGGAGACTTCAACATCCCACTCTCAGCAATGGACAGATCATGGAAACAGAAACTCAACAGACATAGTGATACTAACAGAAGTTATGAACCAAATATTTATAGAACATTTCATCCTAAAGCAAAAGGATATACCTTCTTCTCAGCACCTCACAGTACTTTCTCCAAAATTGACCATATACTTGGTCACAAAACAGGCCTCAATAGATACAAAAAGATTAAAATAATCCCATGCACCCTATCAGATCACCACAGACTAAGGCTGATCTTAAATACCAACAAAAACAACGGAAAGCACACATACACTTGGAAGCTGAACAATGTTCTATTCAATGATAACTTGGTCAAAGAAGAAATAAAGAAAAAAAATTAAAGGTTTTTTAGAATTTAATGAAAATGAAGACACATCATAGCAAATGCTTGTGGACGTTGTACATCGTGGTGCGGAGCCTAGTGCGCACCACGATGTACAACGTCCACAAGCAGTGGTTCTTTAAGAAAATCAACAAGATCAATAAACCCTTAGCCTGACTTAGCAGAGGGCACAGAGATAGTATTCAAATTAATAAAATCAGAAAAGAAAAGGGAGACATAACAACAAAATACACCTTAAAATAATTATTCCTTTTTTTTTTTTTGATGAAACTAAAAGGGTTTAGTCATGTTGGTATATTTATAGGTAAATACAAAATTGTACCACTATAAGATATTGAATATGAACATTACAATTATTTACTGAATCTGACTCAGTCCATTGATGTTAAATACAAAATGAAATGATTGTAAAACATAAGAATTAAAATAATTATTCTGTTTGTTGAAGAGTAACAGTTGAAAATGCAGAGCTCTTGAGTTTAATGTCAATCTACAGAGCAAGTTTTAGGTCAGCCAAGCTTAGGCAAAGAAGGAGTTAGGAAACAGAAACCGGGCGAGGGGAGGTGGTGGTCAGGGGGGATGTTCCAGCCCCAGCAAGCAGCAGAACTCAGCAACTTTGGCCACAAAGCTCTGGCTTTAGAGTCAAGAACAGAAGGGATTACTGGGACAATTGATGTTGGTTAGCTGGAGCTAAGAAATTAGCAGTGATTAAGAAGAGACCAGCATTACTGAGGTCAAATCTTCTGGGAGTTGTTTTTTTAAGAGTGTTCCAGAGATAGCCAAAGTTGTATCTCATGCTACAGCTGGACTTGGTAATGTGTAAGAATCACCCAAGTTGTACTGGTTTTGAAGGCATGAAGGTGTCATGGAGAGCAGTTGAGGTTTGGCACTGTGAAAATCTATGAAGGGCCATTGGTGAAGGTGCAGCCTCAGTTGCAGTTGATGACCCAGGACTGGGGGTCATGCAAGGAAGTTGAAGCTTGTCACCATGAACGAAATCTATGAAAGGCTATTGGTAAATCCTAGTTGCAGCACAAGACCTCAGCATATTGGAGATGTCGATACCATCAGATGATCACCAAGAATAACAGCAGCAGTGTAGTGGAGTCAACCACAGAGGGCAGAGCTGGAGAAATGACCCAAGCCCTTTGGAGGAGCCCAGAAAATCATGTGTGAGTCCCAAAAATTGGAAAAAGAGTGTGTAAAGTTGAAGTTGCCTTGGATACCCCACGATGATAGAGATGCCAGAGCCATGGGATACTTGCTGAGGAAAGCTACTAGCAGGAGTGGAACCAGCCTAAGAGAATGAAGTTTTTTCAGTCATCAAAGCTGAAAGGAGTTGGAGATCCACAGAGTTCCTTGACATCAGACATAGAGACACAGACTTCGGAGTTTGCCCAGCTGGCTTTTGGTTATTCTTTGGTCCAGTATTTCCTCAATATGATGTTTCAGAATGGTAATGTATATCCTTTGATGTTGGAAGTATGTAATCTGCTTTTTTATTTGATTTTTATAGGTAATTATAATTAAGAAATTGCATGAATCTCAGGAGATGGGGACTTTTGAAGTGGGGTTAAATATATTTTGCATTAAGTTATGGCTAGGTATGGCCCCCATAGATTTATGTGTTTAAATAAGCTTTTTGGGGTCAGGGAGTGAAATATGGTCCATGAGAAGTGGCACTGTTAGTAGGTGTGGCCTTAGAGAAAGTGCATCACTGTTGGGGTGGCCTTGGAAGTGCCTCCCAGTTGGGGAAGTGTCTGGCTCTCCTGGCTGCAGTCAGATCAAGATGCAGAACTCTGAGATTCTTCTCTAGCATCATGTCTGCCTGGATGCTGCTGTGCTTCCTGCCATGATGATAATGGACTAACTTCTGAAACTGTAAGCCAGCTACAATTAAATGCTTATCTATATAAGGGTTGCTTGGGTCATGGTGTCTCTTCTCAGCAGTAAAGCTGTAAGACACTAGGTCATGTCTTACCTTTTCTAGTGAAGCCACAGTTCTGTTGGATTAGGGCTCTACCTGGTCCCTTTATCTGTTTCCGCTGCCCCCAAAGATCTGCAAATGCCATAAGTTTTGATGGCAGCATTAAAACTGTATCGTGGTAGAAGGAGAGAAGTACATTCATGACTTTCAAGGTGGTTAAAAGTCATCTTGTTAGCACGTACTTCAGCAGTAGTATGGATATAAGAGGAGGAGACCTGATAGGCTCTTTCTATGGCATTTTACTGTGGAAGAACATGTACTTAGTAGGCACAAGACACTGGTTACAACTGTTAGCGAGACAGTGAAACAACCCATCAGTCTAATCTTTAGTTTTCTATGTGGGACAGCAAATACCAAACCGAAAAAAATGGCCTCTCTAGGATAGCATGGGTACTTATTAGTCAAGCTGGATAAGCGTGCTAGTCAGCCATCCATGTTCTTTGTCATTCATATCACTCTGGGTAAGAATAACTTCTGGCTATCGTTTCTTTAGTCTTTTTCTCCCTCTTCCTGGTCCTCAGGTTGAACTTCCTATTCTAGTAAGGCCTTTTTGTGTTATCCCAATAAACTTAATACTATTAATTATTATAATCCAGAAAAACACATTCATAATTTTAAAGGTACATTTATTTATAATTTCCCTGTAAGTATGGGCTATGTCTTAGTTAGGGTTTTACTGCAATGAACAGACACCATGGCCAAGGCAACTCTCATAAGAACATTTAACTGGGGCTGGCTTACATCGTCAAGCTGGGAGCACAGCAGTGTTCAGACAGGCACAGTGCAGGAGGAGGTGAGACTTCTCCATCTTCATCTTAAGGCTGCTAGGAGAAGAGTGGCTTCCAGGCAGCTAGAACAAGGGGTGGGGGCTTAAAGCCCATGCCCACAGTGACACAACGACTCCAACAAGGCCACACCTCTTAATAGTGCCACCCCCTGGGCCAAACATATTCAAACCACCACAGGTTGTGTCTGTGTTTGTGACCAGATGTACGAGGGCACACACAAGTCTGCTCATCTGTGGAAGTCAGGAGAAAACATCAGGGTTGATGCTGTCTTCCACTGGGATCAAACTCCATTCTTCTGTTTTGTGTCTACAAATCACAAAGATCTTTACCCATTTAAGCCATCTCACTGGCCCCTTCAGCATCTTCTGAATGATTTAGAATAGCAACAGAGCTACGTGAGTGCTGTTGGACAGCAGGCTGTAAGCAGTACATATGTTGGATGAGGTGCCTGAGATCTGTTGAATGGTTATGATAGCTCTTCTCTCAGGTCAGGTCTTACAGAAGGCTTAATGAAAATACTACAGCTTTTTCTCATGTACTTAGCAGACCACCACTACATGACAGAGCTAGATATCCAACTGTGTGTGCAGGAGATTTCAGCAGTTGGTTTAAAATCCGTAAACACGGGCACTCCAGCCACTGCTCTGCAGCAGGGTGACTCCTGTACTCTCTTAAGTTCTGACCTCATTTGGAGTGTTGTGGTTTGAAGGAGAACTTGGCTTGTGTCAGTCGCATGCACAGCTGGGCGCATCTGGTGTCGCTGCTGTCTTCTGCTCCCCGGGCGCTGTGCTGAGATCGTGGGTCCCTGACTGCACCCGGTACAGCTTTTATGCTTTCTCACTTCTCCGAGGGAATCCCTTCCCTCCGAGGAGCACTGTTTAAAGCAGTGCAGCAGAATGTGCAAACCATAGTTTCTGCCAAGTTGAGAGAGTTGTTTCTTGGAATACGTGTGTCTTTGTTTAGAGTGTTCTGGAATACACAGAAGCATCTGGCAACATATACTTTCCTCTGTTTATCCCCACGAGGAAGGCTATGTGTGTATTTCTCTCACCCTTTTTGTAACATTCCTGGCTTCATTCCACGGTAAGATCCTGCTAACTGCTAAGGACAGCAGTGCCCAGTTTCACAATGAAGGACAGACAGTGAATGGTCTCCTTTTTATGTCTATAGAAGGGTTTGTGATTCCTTTATTTAGTTGAGATTTTTTGGAAGAATCTTTCATGATTTCTTCTGGCCCTCAGAATGTCTTTAAGTTACTTTAAATCTTTAAAATTGTTGAAACTCCAATTTTGTAGAGTAAATAGGCATCTATTTATTACTAAAACTTCTCCATTTTCTCCTTCAGATCTAGGCAATGTATTTTATAGCCCTTAATCTACGTTCACTTCAAAAAAAAGCAAAGACCAGTGTGTGAGTTCCTGCTACTGAGGCATTGGTGATAAGTTGACCTCTGGTGTTTCTGACAAAATCATTTGGAAGTCCCCCCACCCCCACCCCAGTATATTTGAAGAAAAGTTAGCCATAGAACCTGCATCATAGCCACAACCAGGCTTCAGCGGATGCTGGAACTCACTCGCTCTCACCTGGTTGTGAAACAGACAAAGGGCTGAGCCATTTGCAGAGATGCTGGACTTAGCAGCATGAGAAATGTGACAGAGCACCTTGCTCCTGCTGTATTTTGGAAATCCAGATCTTGACAAGGGTTCATTTGTGTGCCAGGGAAAGTAGGGCAAGGTAGAAATGTGGGGAAGACAGAATTCTATGTCTGAAGGCAGCGTGAGTTTCCATGGCGGCCTGTCCAGGCCTCCCATCCCATTCTCAGACCTGTGTAGTGCTCAGACCACCTTGTATCCTCCTCTTTCCACCTAAGAATAGAGAAGTAGATACTCAAGTGAGAAAATGAACTGAGAAGCCAGAAATGGCAGCATGGAGCTGCTGGAGAGAGCTTTGATGCTCTATGTTCACCCGTGGGAGCTGAGTGGCAGCTCAAACAAAATCTGACCAGGAAAGTGGGAGAACCCACCCCCAGGAAAGTGGGAGACCCCCCTCCCCCCTCTATTACCTTTTGCTGTGCTCCAGGAGTTAGGGAGGTGTGCCTTAAGAGCTCAAGTGTTTGAACACTTGAAATCTTGGTTTCATATACTGCACCAATTTATCTCTCAGCTTTCCTGTCTGATGTATGTAAGGTAGAATGTAATGGGATGGAACTTCCGTTACATTGAAACAAGAGCAGACCTCACGGGATAGTTAGTGTATGTACTTATGTAAACTTTTTTAAAAGGCAAAATCAATCTGTATTCATGGTAGATGAGGAGTTACTGAAGCAGGGCCCTGACAGGTTTCCTGTGGTGTTGGCATGTCCTAATTCTTGGTTTGGAGGGACTATGGAATGACGTGGCTGGTAAAGGTCCTTACCTCCCGAAATACAGCCTTACAATCTAACTTTGTTTGATCCTCAGAACCCACAAAGAGAGGGAGGAAGAGGTCTGACTTCACAGAGTCCTTCTCTGATTGTCACATACACCCCGCACACCCCCAACCAGCTCCTCCACTAGGGACTATCAGCCCCACAGCTGATCAACAGTTGCCGCACAGGACAAATCCTATCAGTACCCAGTCTTCTTTGAAGTCTACACCTAGGGAACACTAGCAGGTTGCAAAGGCACACACTTTCCATTTACCAGTGAGAAACAGAAACAAAAAATCATGGCAAATTCTTGATTTGGTTAAANCAAGAAGTAATAGCTTGGAAATACCCCCAAGAAAAGGAGCCCACNG
>NC_034591.1:67754517-67801282 GCF_900095145.1 Mus pahari | reverse complement strand
CNGTGGGCTCCTTTTCTTGGGGGTATTTCCAAGCTATTACTTCTTGNTTTAACCAAATCAAGAATTTGCCATGATTTTTTGTTTCTGTTTCTCACTGGTAAATGGAAAGTGTGTGCCTTTGCAACCTGCTAGTGTTCCCTAGGTGTAGACTTCAAAGAAGACTGGGTACTGATAGGATTTGTCCTGTGCGGCGACTGTTGATCAGCTGTGGGGCTGATAGTTCCTAGTGGAGGAGCTGGATTCTGCTGTGTACAGGTTACCACATTTCAGCTTTCCTTCCCAACCTCTGCTTCTTGTAACTTTTCAGAGCCTTAGACAAACTGAATGGATTCCAGTTAGAGAACTTCACCTTGAAGGTTGCCTACATCCCAGATGAAACTGCTGCCCAGCAAAACCCCTCACCACAGCTTCGGGGGCGCCGGGGGCCAGGGCAGCGGGGCTCATCCAGGCAGGCGTCTCCAGGATCGGTGTCCAAGCAGAAACCCTGTGACCTGCCACTGCGCCTGCTGGTTCCCACCCAGTTTGTTGGAGCCATTATAGGAAAAGAAGGTGCCACCATTCGCAATATCACAAAGCAGACCCAGTCTAAGTGAGTATGTGGGAATGGGTGGGTATCTGGCTTCCCCTTTGTGTTCAGTATCAGGGTTTGATGCAGGAATTTGATGTCTTTCTGGACAGAGCCAGGAGCTCTCTTCTACAATACCGGGACTGTGGCAGGGGAAGCCTTGTCACCTGATCATGCGTTGTTGGTCTCACATGAATGGAAAGCAAATGGCACTTGCTGCCACAGTGATGGGAAAGGCCCTAGCAGACTGCCGGGCTGTGTGTAGTCATTCTCTGCCACTTGTTCCCCCCCCCGCCCCCCCAGCCTGCAGTGCTCCACCTGTCAGAGATGATGGTTCCGTGAAGAATAGTTCATCCATGGGGGTATGGTGGTACACACCTGCCTCAGGCGGAGGGGGCAGCAGGATCAACAGTTCCTGAGCATTCTTAGCTATGTAATGAATTTGAAGATAGCTTGGGCTACATGAAACAAACAAAACCAAAGGGGGCTGGCAAGTTAGCTCAGCACATCAAAGTACTTACCATGGGGACCAACCACCATCTGCATTCCATCCCTGCATCTTGTGATGGAAGGAGAGAGCAGGCTCCTGAAAGTTGTCCTCTGACTTTTCAGAAAATGTTTTACATCTATCTATCTATCTATCTATCTATCTATCTATCTATCTATCTATCTATCTATCTATCTATCTGTGTGTGAGCCCGTGCGCATATGCAAGCACACGCATATGCGCGTGCATGCCTGCCTATAGTACCCAGAAGAGAGCATTAGGTCCCTTAGAACTAGAGTTTGAGGTTGTGTGAGCTTCCTGCCATGAGTCCCAGAGACTGAACTCAGTTCCTCTGCACGAGCAATCTTTCTAGCCCCTCAGACCTCTTTCCAGGTGCGGCCAGGCATGCCCACTCCCATACTCACCACACACACACACACACACACACACACACACACACACACAGAGAGAGAGAAAAAGGTTCCATCTTCCAGTCTAAATTTGTTCCGTGATTAAGCTGAGCTTAGAATGGCTTTTTCCCTGAGGATGTTTGATAATGTTATTTGTCGGGCTTTAAGGGATCAGAAAATCATGATCAGACATCAGAACTCACGTGGGTGGAGTCAGGCAGGAACTAATGTCATTTTTCACCACAGCATCAGTGTACAGGGCCAGTGCCTGATACACAAGAAGCCGCTGCATTTTCAAGTCAAAATGGCTGTGCACGAATTACATTTGAAACCCATTGCCCAAGTCTAAGGCCCTGTCTCAGATTGCAAGGTCCATCACATTACAGGTTACTTTTTTTTTACCCTTCAAACCATGCTTTGTGTAATCTGTAAATATTTCGATTCGAAGAAGCTTGCTGATAAACTCTGTCTCCACTTTTTCCTCTGTAGAGTGAGTGCCATATGACAGACACATTGCTGGCCCTGCTGAGCCATGCTCCCTGGAGAACTGAAGCTTTCCCTAGGGAGGAAGTTAATGGGGGAGGGGTTGTATGCAAACCACATCTTTCTGCAGCTTGACCCATCTACAGAAATGACTAGATGGATTTTTAGATTTAGTAAGAATAAGGGTTTCATGTGATTAGAGAAATTAAGCATGGTCTTTCTGAAAATAGCCCGATAGTGTGCTGTGTCTATCTGTGCCTAAGTGTGTTCCATGGGCCTCAGAGAGATTCGTGTTCATCACAGGTGCCTTGCCTGAAGCCAACTGGGAGATTCATTTTCATGCAGAACCTAAACGAATTGTATCTAGTGGTGGACATCCTATCTTGCTCACCCCGGCTTTGAAGCAAGAGACACTGAGGGTTGGGTACCCATGTACAAAATTAATGATTCCAAATTCATAATTAGTGTGTGGGGAGAACAATTGAACCATTGTCTGGGTTAAGGCCTTTCTCAATTTTCCATGTGATCCCTATTTACCTAAGAAACTTACATATCCTTCAGAAACTGATATTTAAGGTTCAAATCAAGCATTTACTGATAAGTCCTTAAAAAAATGTATTCATTGGTATTCATGTGATTTTTGCCATCCATTAAAGATGACAACTGATTTTGCACAGTAATGAGAAAGATGCCTTGTGTACTGCCACATGAAGAATTAGATCTTGGCAGAGTGGTTGACCCTGCAGGCCATGGGGTGGCTTCAGGTTTTTCAAGCAGATCGAGGCTTTGATTCTCTCCTCCGTGCTGCGCATGCTGTGTCACATAAATATGTAGGACAAAATGGCACAAGTATATTTAGGCCCTTCTAGAAGTTGTTGGAAATTCTGTTCCAATCCCAAGCCAAAAATCATTTAATGATTTTTTTTTTTAAATGAAACTCAAATTGACAACTCAAACACCAATTTCTAAAATCAAATATTCTTACACAGTGCAATTCAGAATATGCCAGTTTGATGTATGTTGGGGAACGATGGTGGGAAAGTGTCAGAAGTCTTTGTTTTCTCAGTTAAGGCTTATGTTTCTCTAAGAACAGAATACTTTAGGTGCATAGTCAGAACAATGGCTCTGCACATAACCCCACGTCTGAGGTGCTGGAGGCAGTGTCTGTTCTCTAAAGGAAATACACACAGGGTGTGTGTGGGTCAAAGTGCGCATGTGTCTGCTCAGAACTAAGGCTGCAGTAGTTACATGATCCATGTCCAAGTCCTTCCAGAAACACATTGGATTCATTTCACTTGAGATTAGGAAGTGAATTTTGGTCACCTCCTATTCAGAAGCCTCTTCTATTACGGAAGTGTTCACAGCCCCCACATTTAGTAACGGGGCCCATGTGAGGCTGTGACCCATAGTTTAAGAAGCTGGGTCAGTTTACCCGGCTTTCATCTAAAAGCGTAAAGTACTTGTCACCTACTATCCCTTACCTTTGGGAACTTAGTACACCGTTGCTTCTTGGTGTAGCAGCTTCAGTTCCTTTCTAGATTGCTAATGAGATCTGTCAGATAATGGAGCCGTAAGCTGAATTTAAGATAAGCAGATGGGGCAAAGCAGAAGGGAGTGTTTCTGTTGTATCTGATGCCGAGGTTGCTGAGCGGGGCTGGTGGATTTAATTCATTCTTGCCGTTGTAACTAATCATTACCAGAACCCATGTTTCTGGAATAGTCCCAGGGGAGGGTGCAGATCACCAGAGCAACATTCCCTTCTCAGGATCGGAGCTTTATAGCCCTCATCCCAGTAAAAAGGTGGAAATAATCTCCAAAGGAGGGGCCGTGAGCATGTTAGAGGACAACCACATGGCTGACTGTGGCCAGGTTGTAAAGCCGGTTAGGAAGATGGGATTGGAGCTATTATCTAGGCACACTTTAATGTATTATATGTTTATAGCACTTACTTCTTTCATTTCTATATTAAGTTACAGGTTTAAATTCTGAGGTAAGTTCTAATAAAATGAAAGGCAAGCTTAGTTTTATTGGCTTGTTGAAGTGGCTGTTCTCATGGCAGTAAGTCATTAAGAGAAAAGGAAACTCGAAGGACCACCCAGCAGTTGCTTAGATGTCCCTTGAACACACACTTAGAGGTAGTTAATGTTTTTACAACAGCAAACTTAATTCATGGTTAATTAAAATTGAACAAATGCACAAATTTTTAAAAGACTGAATTAGATTCTTGTCACCCCAGTCATTAAGTTTTAGGCTTTGTATCTTTTTTTGTTTGTTTGTTTTTTTGAGTTTTTCGAAACAGGGTTTCTCTGTATCTCCCTGGCTGTTCTAGAACTCACTCTGTAGACCAGGCTGGCCTCTAACTCAGAAATCTACCTGCCTCTGCCTTCCAAGTGCTGGGATTAAAGGCGTGCGCCACCACCGTCCAGCTATGCTTTGTATCTTTATATAGGACTTCTTAGGTGCCTATGTCAACTTGTAACTGGATCTTTGACAAAGGAGATAAAACCATCCAGTGGAAAAAAGACAACATTTTCAACAAATGGTGCTGGCTCAACTGGTGGTTATCATGTAGAAGAATGCGAATTGATCCATTCTTATCTCCTTGTGCAAAGCTTAAGCCTAAGTGGATCAAGGAACTCCACATAAAACCAGTGAAACTAATAGAAAAGAAAGTGGGGAAGAGCCTTGAACACATGGGCACAGGAGAAAATTTCCTGAATAGAACACCAATAGCTTATGTTCTAAGATCAAGAATCGACAAATGGGACCTCATAAAATTGCAAAGCTTCTGTAAGGCAAAGGACACCATCAATAGAACAAAACGGCAACCAACAGATTGGGAAAAAAATCTTTACCAATCCTATATTCGATAGAGGGCTAATATCCAATATATACAAAGAATTCAAGAAGTTAGACTCCAGAGAACTAAATAACCCTATTAAAAATGGGGTACAATGCCCGGCGTGGTGGCGCACGCCTTTAGTCCCAGCACTGGGGAGGCAGAGGCAGGCAGATTTCTGAGTTCGAGGCTAGCCTGGTCTACCAAGTGAGTTCCAGGACAGCCAAGGCTATACAGAGAAACCCTGTCTCAAAAAAACAAAAAAAAAGGGGGGTGGGGTGGGGGGGAGGAGTAAACAAAGAATTCTCAACTGAGGAATATCAAATGGCTGAGAAACACCTGAAGAAATGTTCAACATTCTTAGTCATCAGGGAAATGCANAGCAAAACAACCCTGAGATTCCACCTCACAACAATCAGAATGGCTAAGATCTAAAACTCAGGTGACAGCAAGATGCTGACAAGGATGTGGAGAAAGAGGAACACCTCCATTGTTGGTGGGATTGCAAGCTGGTACAACCCCTCTGGAAATCAATTTGGCAGTTCCTCAGAAAATTAGACATAGTACTACCTGAGGACCCAGCAATACCTTCCTGGGCATATACCCAGAAGAAGGTCCAACTGGTAATAAGGACACATGCTCCACTATGTTCGTAGTAGCCTTATTTATAATAGCCAGAAGCTGGAAAGAACCCAGATGTCCCTCAACAGAGGAATGGATACAGTAATTGTCGTACATCTACACAATGGAGTATTTACTCAGCTATTAAAAACAATGAATTCATGAAATTCTTAGGCAAATGGATGGAACTAGAAAATATCATCCTGAGTGAGGTAACCCAATCACAAGTGAACATACATGATATGCACTCACTAATAAGTGGATATTAACCCAGAAGTTCGGAATACCCAAGATACAATTCATAGACCACATGAAGCTCAAAAAGAAGGAAGACCAAAGTGTGGATACTTCAGTTCTCCTTAGAAAGGGGAACAAAATACCCATGGGAGGAGTTACAGAGACAAAGTATGGAGCAGAGACTGAAGGGAAAGCCATCCAGAGACTGCCCTACCTGGGGATCCATCCCATATAGAGTCACTAAACTCAGACACTATTGTGGATGCTAATAAGTTCTTGCTGACAGGAGCCTAATATAGCTGTCTCCTGAGAGGCTCTACCAGTGTTTGACAAATACAAAGGTGGATGTTCTCAGCCAAACATTGGACTGAGCACAGGGTCCCCAATGGAGAAGTTAAAGGACTGAAGGAGCTGATGGGGTTTGCAGCCCCATAGGAAGAACAACATGAACCAACCAGTACCCCCAGAGTTCCCAGGAAATAAATCAGCAACCAAAGAGTACACATGGAGGAACCCATGCCTTCAGTTGCATATGTAGCAGGATGGCCTTGTTGGATATCAGTGGAAGGAGAGGGGCCCTTGGTCTTGTGAAGGCCCGATGCCCCAGTGTAGGGGAATGCCAGAGGGGGGAAGCAGGAGTGGGTGGGTTGGTGAGCAGGGGGATGGGGAGGGGATTTTTGGAGGGGAAATGAGGAAAGGGGATAACATTTAAAATGTAAATAAAGAAAACATCTAATAAAAAATGATACATGGTATTTTCACTTGTTACTATGGTCTGTAAAAAGTAGCTGCAGGTGTAGCCTAATGGTATGTGTGTTCCCTGGTCCCAATGTCCCGGGCACCATCTCTGGTATCGCATAAGGGAAACCAGTTGTATGATTCATACAATGACTTAACCATCTCTTTCTAACAAGCAGAGTAATAATTTCAAAGTGTTTTTGTTTTTGTTTTTGTTTTTTTTCTTAGTGGAAATAGTACTAAAGAAAGCATCACCACACCAGTGGTGCCTGACCAGAGGTGATTCTCTGCATGAACATTTGGCACTTTCTAGAGAAGTTTTTGATTGTCACATCTGGGTGGCAGGGTACTACTGTTATGTCATAGGCAGAGGCAACAGCTGCTGCTAGATCCACAGAAAGAATGGACTTAGCATGAAATGTATGAATGCTGATGGCGAGAAGTCCACTCTCCGTCAAGCAGCTGTTTGAACTGTTAGGTCAGAAAAGGTGAGGACTTGTGAAGTGGCTCAGCAAGGGACTGGATTTGCAGTGGGAGCCTAGCTGAGTTTGACCCTGTGAATCCAAGTGAAAGCGGGATGCAGGGGCAGGTATCAGGCCCCAGCACTGCTGCTGGGAGATGGGAGGTCTCCAGAAAATTGCAGGCCAGCTAGCTTGGAGAACAAAGCATGGCAGAAACAAGAGGAACCTCTCATCAGTGAAGTGGAACAAGGGCTCTGACTTTCTCTGATCTCCATCCATGCATTGTGATATGTGTGTGCCCTGCTCATAGACATCGTCCACAACAATGGTACTTTTTAAAATCAGTGTTATACCTTCAGCTGGCCCTGCCAGTTTGCCATCAAAAAATGTGGATCAT
Source organism: Mus pahari (assembly GCF_900095145.1). Taxonomy (NCBI): domain Eukaryota; kingdom Metazoa; phylum Chordata; class Mammalia; order Rodentia; family Muridae; genus Mus; species Mus pahari. The sequence continues at coordinate 67,794,044 of NC_034591.1, read as the reverse complement.
CCTCATTACCCTTCACTTCAACAGTATTTTGTTTTATGCATCTTAAAATATTTACAGGTCTAGAACAAAAAAAAATCATGTATGTATTGGCATAGATATAATTATGGTTTAAATATCAGTTGAGTTTATTGGCGACTTGTGCGCTCTCTCTCTCTCTCTCTCTCTCTCTCTCTCTCTCTCTCTCTCTCTCTCTCTCTGTGTGTGTGTGTGTGTGTGTGTGTGTGTGTGTTTTCTGAGACAGGGTTTCTCTGTGTAGCCCTGGCTGTCCTGGAACTCACTCTGTAAACCAAGCTGACCTTGAACTCAGAGTCTCCTGCCCCTGGGATGAAAGGCGTGCCCTGCTGCCACCTGGTTTTTCCTTTTTCTTTTTCAAAGCCAATCAGCCACCTCTTCAGTTGCCTTCCCATCACCATTTGCTGCTGCCTCTCTCTCTGTTAAGGAGGAAGGACCCTGTTAACAAAAGCTGGATGAGGAAAGTCTGCCACAGGGTGACTGGTGAATAGTCTGTGTCTGACATGGCACCAACCTGGCTCTCTTGACATACACAGTTCTCTGCATCCCAGGCTCTTGGCACTATACGATTGCTCTGAGCATATAAAGGGAAGCTTTAAGCACACACAGCCTAGGCAGAATGAAAAGGTGTCCGTGCTTGGTTGGATTGAGAAAAGAGAGCATTCCTGCAATTGCAGTCTGTCTGGATCTGAGGCTGAAGTTGAGTGTTGCCTAGTGTATTAGTTACATGTCAGTTGCTGTGATAAAACCAGCTTAAGGCAGGACAGGCTTTCACTGACTCAGGTTCTAGGGAAGACTGTCATTGTCACAGTGACGGGTTAGAACAGGAGGTGGTTTTTTTGTTTGTTTGTTTGTTTTTTTAAAGATTTATTTATTTATTTATTTATTTATTATATTTAAGTACACTGTAGCTGTCTTCAGACACTCCAGAAGAGGGCATCAGGTCTTGTTACAGATGGTTGTGAGTCACCATGTGGTTGCTGGGATTTGAACTCTGGACCTTCTGAAGAGCAGTCGGGTGCTCTTACCTACTGAGCCATCTCACCAGCCCAGCAGGAGGTGTTTTGTCACATTCCATCACAGTCAGGTAGCAGGAAAGGATGAAGGCTCCTATTCACATTGCTATCTCCTTTTATACAATCCAGGATCTCAGACCATGAATGGTATTCCTCCTATTTATAGTGTGCTTTCTCCAATCTATAAACTCTCAAACATGCCTGGAAATGTGTTACCATGGCAACTGTAAGCCCCCTCAAGATGCCAGTCAGTATTACCCACCATAACAAGAATGCATGAAACTTCCCAGGTTTGCATGAACTGGGCGTGGTAATGAATGCCTGTGGTCTTAGCATTCTGCTGGCAGAGGCAGGAAAACTGGAATTCAAAGGCCTTTCCCACTTTGTAGGGAATTTAAGACCAACCTGGATACATTGGATCTTGTCTTAAAACATATCCCCCACCCCATCTGTAATGTACTGGTGTTGACAGCTGATCATGGGTTTCTGCTTTTTATTAAAGTGGGTCGTCCTTGATTCCCCTAGTATTCCTGGGGCTTGCAGTTTGTAATTGAAGATTCCTTGTGGTGAATACACACTGACTGTTCTCATTTTCCTCTCCTCGTGCCTGCTATCAGAATTGATGTCCATCGTAAGGAGAATACAGGGGCCGCCGAGAAGTCCATTACTATCCTCTCTACCCCTGAAGGCACCTCTGCAGCTTGTAAGTCTATTCTGGAGATTATGCATAAGGAAGCGCAAGATATAAAATTGTGAGTAATGAGGTCTAGCCTGCCAAGAGGGTTCTTTGCTTTGTTGCAGATTTCTTTGACACAGTTCTTGGGAATTGCTAAGCAGCAAAGGGGAATGCTATCCTGATAAGATAGTGTTGGTTACTCTTGACTTGGTGTGGAACATTAAGTCTTTTAGAAACCAAAGTCCTTCATTTTCTTTCATACTTGGATTTGGAACAGGCAGCCTTGATGGAGAAGAGGCATGCAGCTAGAAGAAGCCAGCTGGGGCATATAGCCAGCTGAGGACCTTACCCCAGAAGGGCCCCGGGCCGTTCCCGGCAGACCTTGGGCATTCTGTCTTTGTCTGTCCCACTATGCACAGTAGGGCAGCTTGGAGGTGTGAAAGAGCCTAACCCTGTGCCAAGGGCAGCTGGAACTTGGTCTGGGGGATCAGTCTAGAGCTGAGTGTCTCTGCCTCAGAAAGTTAGGTTGGGTCTGTGCCACTTGGATGCATTGAACAGAGCAAGGAAGGCTGGGGGAGGCAGCCTTAGACCGCATTGCCTTTGCTTACTTTGTAAAGTCCACTATATGTATGTATGTATGTATGTATGTATGTATGTATGTATGTATGTCTGTCTTAGTGGGTATAATAATGTTTTTTAGGATAGAGAAAGTAAAGCGAAAGCCCACTGTTGTGGAGTCCCCTGTGGCATTTAAAACGCAGGCTATGTAACGGGGAAGAAGTCCAGTGGGTAAGGTGTCTGCTGAGTGAGCTTAGGGACCTGAACTTGGATCTCTAGGCTCATGGCAAAGCTGGCTGTGCTGGTGGCCTTTTGTGTATCTCTAGCTTTGGGGAAGTAGAGGCAGCAGGTCCAGGTTCACTGAGAGACACTGTCTCAAAAGATAAGGTGGTGATTGATAGAGGCAGATGCGTGACACTTCTCCCAACACACATGCACTCATGGGTGAGTACACCTATGTGCATGTGTATACACACTCATACTACCTAAACGGAAAGAAAGAAGGAAAGCAGGGCTCCCCAAGGGCGAAGCTCTATTTCTGCTCTGCTCTCCCCACATGGGGCCACTGTTGCATCTGTAGGCCTTGTTTATCTCCGGGTGGTTCCAGGGCTATCCTGGCCTTGCACTTTTGAGCAATGTTTTTTGTATTTGTGCAGTACTTTGATTTATACATTGTGTTCCACTTTGACTAAGAGAATCTATCACTGATTGTAGATATTACCTGTTATGACTAAAAGAAAGACTGTCTTAAAGATGAATCCCTATGTAAATAACCTATTATTTACCCTCTGACCTGCGTGAGTTGCTGGGAGGTAGATTCATTGCCAGCGTACTTTACAATGGAACAAGTGTAAGGTTTCTCATCCTGCAGTCTGGGAGGAAATGTTTAACGAAAGAGCATTTGTCTTTTTATCCAGTGGCTTCTTCCCCTGACTTTATGGCCATTTTTCGATTTGCAGCACAGAGGAGATCCCCTTGAAGATCTTAGCTCACAATAACTTTGTAGGCCGCCTCATTGGTAAAGAAGGAAGAAACCTTAAAAAAATCGAGCAAGACACGGACACTAAAATCACAATATCTCCGTAAGTGCCGTCTTGTTTGTGAGCTGGGGACTTTCATATTCTGTTTTTAAGCCTCATGTTTTGTTCACGGCTCCCTGCTTACAGCTGTTTCTGCTCTGCTGTTAGGCCTAGAGCCTGCTGCCTGCCCTGTTTCTAACAATCTTGAAAGTATTGTGTGTTCTCACAGGGGTGGCATGCATCTTAATACTCAACATTCATATTTTCCAGCCAAAGTCTTCATGGTATTGTTGGCATCTATTTCCCAAGTTGGAATTTTAACCTAATTCATTTTCATTTGCTGTATTACAAATTATTCCACCATTTGACAGCTTAAGACAATAGTCAGCATGTGTTGCGTGGCTTGTTTATGTGGGTTGGCAGCTTAGGACCTCAGCATGGGGCCTGGGCACAGGCTGCTCTTGAGCAGCAGAGGGAGCGAGCCAAGGGAGAGAAGGTGCTGGAAGCTGCAATGTCTATGATGAAACCTCAGAACTCATCATACGGTCTAGACAAATCAGCCCTTTTCCATGTGTTTAGGGACTGTAGCCTTCTTTGTGGGGGGCATAATTTTGGAGTGTGCTATCACACCTGGGTACATGCCTACTGTGATAATAAGGAAACGTTTCTCTTTTTTCTGGCATGATAATCCTTGGTTTCTATCATAGGAACCCAGAAGGTGGGAAACGGCCAATGAGCTAGAAATGGATGATAAAGTTAGAATACAAAGTGCCTGACAGGGATGGCTTGAGAGTAGAGGCTTGGGTCACATACTTACATGGTCTAAGGAAACTTAGACTCTGCTAAATTGAGCTCATGCCTTCATTGTATGATTTAATTTTAAACACATATGAGGAAAAGGAATAGGAATAGTAGCCCATCCATCTGATACAAGGCTAGTCTCTGCCATGCTCCCAGCAGCAAAAATGGGTGTTTAACTCTGAGAACATAAAAGATGTCACCCACGGCCCAGTCCTTTGAGTCTAGGTAAAGTCCCCTTTTTGTGCAAGATTGTTTTTCCTCTCAAAGCTGATGACTACTGTAGGCTTCGTTGTGCACAGTAACTTTTCCTGGCCTTTAAAGCTTCAGTAGGACCTGAACTAAGCAAAGAGTTTCTTAATGTTGTTGTCTGTTTAGGGGTTTAAATGAGGTCAACATAGACCATTTAAAAATTTAGTCTAGATGCTTGATTTATATTACTTCCTTTAATCTAAATTCTGAAAATATTGGAGAAAATTGAGCACACTCACACAGATGGCAATCTGCCTTTGGGGAGGGCTGGACTGCGCCCACCTGCTTATCTCAGACAACACGATTGTCAGCCACTTCTGACTAGGACTGACCAGAAAAGCCTCCCTTTGCTCACTCCTCAGCTCACTGTCAGGGGTGGAAGGAGGGGCTCAAGAAGTATGCCGTGTTTAAAACACAGATGTAATGAAACCGTGTGCCCAGTCGCTGCCTTTGAGGGAGTGGGAGGGAGGGCACTACAAGATTGGATTTGGGTCTTTGGTGCTTGATTCCACACTTTGTCATGATGCTGGGCCAGCCATTGGGTTTCAGTTGCCCTGTGGGGCTGAATGACTGTCACTTGTCCTCCTGACATTCTTGTTTTTACTCTCCTGCCCACAGATTGCAGGAACTGACGCTGTACAATCCGGAGCGAACCATTACAGTGAAAGGCAGTGTTGAGACGTGTGCCAAGGCCGAGGAGGAAATAATGAAGAAGATCAGGGAGTCTTATGAAAATGATATTGCTTCCATGAATGTTAGTTCTGGTGTGGGGAGGTCATTGTTCTGATGGAGAGTCAAGAACTGTCTTTTGCTAGGAACTCTTTCAGTGCCTCCAGTGCTTCAAGTGTTGTGAGTGAGTTGTCAGCACCGTCCCAAGTCCCTGAAATGGCATGCAAGCCTTCATACTGGGCTTAGCTGTCAGTGATTACTAACAAATTCTGAGCCGTGGCTTCTTGATATACAAGGAATGATTAATACCTGTCTACCAAAGGTTATTACTTCCTTTCCCATGTTGATTTGAGGATGTGAACATTAGAGGCAGGAGAATTAGGTTTTATTTCCCGCCAACAGTCTGTGAGCCACAGCTTTCTTCTCTGTACATAGACCATTTATCTCCTATTGTACATGCTCTTTAAGATTACAGCAAGTACCATGCATGTAAACTTACAATTAGAAAAACACAGGCTTAAGTGCCAAGGTGGGGTAGGGTGAGCTCAGCAACTTGGAAGGCTGAGGTGGGTGGACTGCAAGGTCAAGTCCATCCTGAGGATATAGAAGGTCCATGTCTTTAACATGGTGCAGTTGAGGGGCTAGTGTGGCTTCTGTACTAGAGTGCTTGCCTAGCGTGCCTCAGCCCCTGCACTGCAGAGTTATAAAGCAGAAACACAGGTTTGAATATTACTGTGTTATCCATATAAGCCTGTGAGATTGAGAATTTCCTATGGCAAATGCAGTGAGGGCTTTGGAAGCAAACTCCTGCCACTATGGCGGAATGGTTCAGGCAGTGGAACAGTTCAGACGCCCACTTTGTAAAAGATACTCCTTAGCACACGGGAGACAGAGGCAGGTGGATTTCTGAGTTCGAGGCCAGCCTGGTCTACAGAGTTCCAGGACAGCTAGGGCTACTCAGGGAATCCCTGTCTCGAAAAACCAAAAAAAAAAAAGATCCTCCTTTAAATGTGAGGTGAGTGATGTAAGGAGCTTCAGTTGGCCTGTCATAGGACATAGTAGGTCCTATGAGAAGGGTACAGATAGACAAGCAACCAAAGCATCTACACACATGTAAATACACCAACCCAGTATCCTTCCAACCGTGCGCTTAGTGTGAGAGCTAGACCTGGTTTTTGAAGGATTCAGCTAGAGACAAGGAATGAAGATCCTGTCCCAGTGCTAGTTCTGAGTACCTGGTGTGATTTCAGAAGGTGCAGCTCACTTAGTTCTCCTTCAGTAGTGCAGGATTGAGGCTGTTTATGGAGGACCCGCAGTGTGCAGAGCACCATTCTGTCTTAGATGCTCTGAGCTGGTGGAGGAGGGAGAGGCCATGCTTCCCTTGCTTGCTTTGAGACTGCTCAGTGCAGTGCAAACCTGCCCTCAAATTAAACAGTGTTGAGAGGCGTCAACACTACCTATAATTCTATGGGAATACTTGCTGTGTTAAAGAAACGAGTCTTAGTGTAGTATTTTTTTTCTTTATTAGACAAAAGGTCACAATATGAATTCTGACATTTACAAATACTCACTCCCTTGATTCTTTTGGTAGAAAATTAAAGTTCCTCTTTACCATTGCAGCTTCAAGCACATTTAATCCCTGGATTAAATCTGAATGCCTTGGGTCTGTTCCCACCCACATCAGGGATGCCACCTCCCACCTCAGGGCCCCCTTCAACCATGACTCCTCCCTACCCACAATTTGAGGTAAGTTCTTTGGCCCTTGCCGCCACACTTATGTGCCATGGTAATGCTACAGTCTGAGCCAAGTGGTAAAATGTTCATGCCAAGCTCTGTGTTGAGTGATCTGTAACTTTTAATTTGATCTCCAGATAATAAGTATGAGTTGTTCTGAAGTATTTGGGGTGGTAGAATTATGCAAATATGTCATTTCAATTAAAAAAAAAAGGTTTTGGTGGATTTACTTTGTTGGTTTGTCTTTGGTGCAGTACTCCGGAGTCAAGGTTGATGGTTTTAGTGTTAAAGCAAAGAGGTTTTTAAGAGTTGTGTCACAGTGTGCACACTTGTAAGTTCAGCACTCTTGCTGAGGCAGGAGGATTTCGAGGGTGAGGTAATCTGCACCACCAGATTAAGAGGCAGGAGAATTAGGTTTTATTTCCCGCCAACAGTTTGTGAGCCACAGCTTTCTTCTCTGTATCAGATAGCTGGCATCTCCTATTGTACATGTTCTTTAAGATTACAGCAAGTACCATGCATGTAAATTTACAATTAGAAAAACACAGGCTTCTCCACAGATTTCTCCACCAGCTCAGAGCACTTAAGACAGAATGGTGCTCTGCACACAGCAAGACTTTGTCTCAAAGAAAAATTTCTCTTTCATTTTTACCACCTAGAAGTTAACTGCTTTAGAAGGCCTGAATAGGCTGGGCTTGTTTTCCATTTGGTATCCTATGTTCCTGGTCAGTGAACCAAGGGAGTTTATCTCACAGTTCTACTGTGTTTATGTGTAGAGATTATATAACAAATGTGTTTATTTATGGAGACAGGACTTTTTTAAAAAATTTATTTTATGTGTATGAGTATTTGCTTTCATGTATGTATGTCTGTACCACATGTGCCTGTACTGACAGATGTCAGAAGAGGGGCGTAGCTATGATGGCCATGTGGGTGCCGGGAATTGAACCCAGGTGCGTAACAGGAACAATTGCTTTTAACCACTGAGCTTTCTTTCCAGCTCTGGCACAGGGATTTAATTGTTTAGACAAAGTCTTTCTATGTAGCCCAGGCTGACCTCATACTCGTTGTCTTCCTCCCCTGCTTCCCTGTGTTGTGAGCCATCATTCTTTTTGCAATCTTATTTTGCTATCCAGTTTTTGAGAATAGCTCTGCAGACGAAGACACCTACCTAGGAAAGAACCGTTGAGCTTACATCATTGGTCTTCAGCATTCTAGGGTCATCCATGATGGAGTTTTGTTTTTTTTTTTGTTTTTTTTTTTTTGGCTTTTCGAGACAGGGTTTCTCTGTATAGCCCTGGCTGTCCTGGGACTCACTTTATAGACCAGGCTGGCCTCGAACTCAGAAATCCACCTGCCTCTGCCTCTGCCTCTGCCTCCCGAGTGCTGGGATTAAAGGCGTGTGCTACCACGCCCGGCGGATTTCTTTCTCCATTTGTTTGACTCTCTTAATATAGCTGCCACACCTTAAGAGATGTTCAAGTGTTACAGTTTGAGAATTTAATTGTGCCACTACCTAAAGTAAATTGACATTGGTATTCTTCAGGAACACTAGCCTATCAGCACTGTACCATTTCAAAAGTAAGAATTTCCTTTTCTGTCTCTGAACCTGGTGTCATGTTTGTGCTTTTACATGAGCAAAGCCATGGGGAGCAAGCCAGTGTTCCTCCATGGTCTGCTTCTGCTCCTGCCTCTAGGTTTCTGCCTTGAATCTTGTATCTTTCTCTGCAACTCACCTGCCATATCCAGTTATTTAAACCTGGAAACTATGTAACAAATTGGGGTTGGCTTTCACAGTGGTAACTAAATAAGCACCTGGAGGTGATAGTATGTATGCACGTATATCTTCAGCTACTTGGTGGGGGTGGGGCAGACTAAAGAAGAGAAGACTGTTTGAGCTGACAAATTCACATCACCCTGGGCAACCTGGAGAAGCTCTGTCTGCAGTGCAGTGTACACAGATTGTCAACTGAATATCAAGTATGAACAGATCGGTATGCATCATGTGAAGCCTTCAGCTCAGATTTGGGTACTGTGAAGTAGCTGGCAGGTTTGCGCCTGATGGTGACCATCTTGAGGAAAGAAGATTGGAGTCACCCCAAGTCTGACCTAGCTCTTCTGTGAATTTGTGCCACTGAAGGTCAGGCTCCTTATTGCCCTGGGTCTGTTTTCAGAATGAAAACCCTGTAGTCTCAGCCTCCAGTGGCTGGGGCATGGATATTGCTGTGAGCTCTAGGTCAGGCTGGGCTACCTGGCGGGACCAGGCAAGCCTAGCTACAGAGTAAGACCTCAAGTTGAAAGCAAGTATGGGGTACGGGGAATGTGTTGATGCTAAGCACTTATGAAATAGAGGCAGGTGGATGGATCTCTGGGTTCAAGGCCAGTCAGGTCTACATAGTGAGTTCCAGAGAGTCAGAGCTAAGTACAGACCCTATCTCCATGTTCCCCCAGAAAGCAGAGTTTAAAACTACACAAAAACTTGTGTGGTTTACTTATTTTCTTAAAGAATTTCCTTAAAATTGCCAATAGAATCATAAGGTATTTTCATGAGGTATATTTAGATTGAGAGGCATCAGAGAATGCTAGGACAGGTAAAGTCAAGGCCACAAACACTCTGGCTATAGGAAAGAAGTGTAACTTAGTTTTTGCTTTTTATATCCTGATGGTGATGTCTTTAAGAAACATTTGTTTTAGGGGGCTGGAGAGATGGTTTTGTGAATAAGGGTACTGGCTGCTCTTCCAAAGGATCCAGGTTCAATTCCTAAGTCATGACTGCCTGTAACTTCAGTCCTAGGGGACCTGACATCATCTGCACTAGACACACACACACACACACACACACACACACACACACACACACGCGGCATTAATAATAATAATAACAAACATTGGTTTTTATCAGTCCTGTGGAAGTTAGCAGGAAATTTAAACTGGATCTTGGGGTGCGGGTTCTCTTCCCTTTTTACACTCCCTTGTTTTCCCAGCCTTCCTTTCTGTCCTTGCCTCGTCGTGGTCATCCCTCCCTGGTGCCTTTCTCATTCATTCACTGCAGTTTTCTGTGGAGTTCCGCATTACTATCTTCCTGCCTGAGGCGAAGCAAGCTTTTCTGTGGCTATAATTCCCCCAGGAGTTCTAATTATAATTCCCAGGCTGATTAGAATCCCCTGGGAAGGGCTCTGCCCAGCTTCATTTTGACAGCTCCCCAGGTGACTTGATCTGTAGCGAGACTGGCAGCAGCAGCCACCCCGTGTCCCACTTTCCTGAATCAGATCTCAGTGGGAGAGGGCAGAGCTTGGGACTGTGGCTTTAAGTGTTAATGGGAGGTTTCTTGCTGCTCGTTCATTGTCAAGAGCTGTTCCTCCAGAGTGTTTACTAGGCAGGAGAGGAGACACAATTGCTGGAGGTACACATAGTTTCTTTTCACATTAGTGCATGTGAGAAAATATTTGAGGTGAGCATAAACACCCTGCTGATGTGTTCTTCTTTCTATCCTGTTCTGTTTTATTTCAGAGAATAGTTTAAAAGCCACCACCACGACCAAATACCTTTACCCTTTTATCTCGAGAGCACCTGTCATTCAAACTCTAGGCATCCGTCAAGCTAATGTGGGATGCTGCCACATGTCCATTCTCAGTCTTCTGAATCTACTGTGGTATGCTGTGTAGATGGAGAGAATGTTCTTGCCTGTGTGTTACGGGAGCAGAGGACTAGGTTAAATGTTGTCCTAGGGTCAAGGGTAGATGGCCCAAAGCTAGTGGTGAGTGAGCCTGCTGCTCTTCCCAGCCCAAAGTCATTACTCAGGCTCTAAGCAGTGGTTTTCAGTCCAGCCAGCAAAGAAACAAAAAAGTCAATGCCTGTAAGGGCAGTATCTGAAGCATGCATCGATATTTAACCCTTGAGGGGCACCCAGCTTTGTTTAGCTGCAAGGAAGCTGGGAAGCAATTGCTCTAGGGGTAGCAGTGTGTCTATTAAACATGGGTAGGAAAATAGATATTGGAGCAGCCATTCCTGTCAGTCTAGGTGGACATAACCTTTTCACCTTTTAAAGGAAACTCCAGAGCCTGTAAGTTCTTCAGAGAGAAAGGAAGACTTAAGTTGTAGGGGAGGACATTTCCTGTCATAGTCCCCACACCTGTGGGTTGCTTTTATTGACTTGCATAGCATAAACAGGTGTTCTGAGAACTGCCTTGGTGTTGGTGGGTACCACCTGAAATAAATTCCACTTTCCCATGGATGGCTATGATTCAGCTTTATTTCTAAATCCAAGTCACTGATATGTTAGTCCCCCAGTTTGAATTAACCCATAGTTGGCCATTGCTAATATTCATTGAGGAGACATAGAATACTGCCTTGTACAGCTTTTTTTCACTTCTGCTTTGTGAGAGGAATGTACTGTCTATGGATAAACTTCTTGCCCCTGTTCCATTCCAGATCTGTACTCACTCATCCTTCCAAATTATTCTCTCTCCCAGAACCTGTAAGGTTGATTTCTCCAAACAGCCAAAGTGATGTATCTTTCAAAAGATTTCAGAGTCTCTAGTTCCTGCCTGGAACCTGGTTCACTCAGTACTTAATTGTCAAGACCCTCGTTTATAAATGACAGGAAATGCTCCTTTCAGAAATGCCCAAACAGTAGGGAAGTGAGAGTTGGCAGCCAGCGAGCCAGCCAGGAGCTGGAGCTGGCAACGTGCATGCTCACTGTCTTCACTGGCCATGTTGGCAGCTTTCAGTTGGGTTGGCAGAAATCAACCTGTGGGCTTTTGCCCTAACAAACCTGATAGCTTCTTTACACTCTTCTCTGAAGGCTCCAAGTTAGTAGTTTGACCTTGAGGTGGAAAGTACAGGGGCAAGGAAGATGAGTGAGCATTCTTTGTAGGTGACCAGAGGCACTCTAAGAAACAGACCAAGTTCTTGTCTCCTTCTAAGGCCAGGTAGTATCTCGTAGTCCTTAGGGTTTTTCATTGTGGGTGCAGTAAAACATTTCCAAGTAAGTAAACCACTGTATCATATGAAGCCTTGGTTTACTTGGTTATGGGAAAAAATAAAAACAACCTTCCTTTTTCTTTCCTTGCTTTTTTCTTTCTTTTTTAAGCTTTAGTATTCTGTTCAGGTCATAGAGTTGAGTACACTTCGTTTTCGTTCCAGACCCAAATCTAGTCAGAAACAACTCCTCCCTCCCCCAAGTACCTATCCTACAGGCCAAAGGAAAACACTGGCACCCTGCCAGGTTCCTGGAGGCTGATCTCTTGGCTGCCAGGCACGTCTCCATGCCTTTGTGATGCCTGAGATTGTGTTGCCTGCAGAGTAAATACACTTAACCTCACTGTTTGCTGTTGCGTGTATATTCTCGATAGCGGGTGATTAGGAATTATTCACTGGCAGACTTCACCAGTTACGCAAATGTTCGGCCTCACAGCTCTGTTCTCATTATTTCAAGACACAGCACAGCGCTTGCCAAGAGTCCGAAGGAAGCTTTGCCACAGGCATCTGGCAGCAATCCACTGGGAAGCAGCTTGTGTCCCGTGACTGTCTTTCATCCTCAAAGAGTCTATGTAGGAACGGGTCTCCTGTGTGTCCAGGGCAGTGAACTTGTACCCAAAGAGTGCATGTGTCAGAGAGTGTGTGTAGGAACCGGTCTCCTGTGTGTTCAGGGCGGAGAACTTGTACCCAAGGAGTAAGTGTATCAAAAGGATGATGTTGAGGAACTTTTCCTCTGCCTGCTTAGGACTGTCCATCAAAACGAAATGGTGTGCTTATCTGGGGTAGATCCTGAAAAAATGGCTTCTCATGCTGGATTCTGTGTGAGAACACACTGTACAGACAGTCAAGTGGATGGATGCTTCCACAAGCTGCCTGTGCCTCAGAGAAAAATTCCCTTGTGAAATAATTTATGGCCAGTGAGATGGCTGGGGGAACAGAACTGAAGACGAGTGATGTTCAGAAATACCCTCTTCCAGCTTCAGATGGCCAATGAGTCACTTAAGACGTGTTGCCAATAGTGCACATGACTTACCGTTGGTCTGGGGCACCATCTCCTGTATGAAAAGCACAGTTACTTCAGACTGGATTGCTCTATTGGGCAGGCCCTCATGCCTTCAGAGCAGCAGCTTCCATCACGTTCAGGCCAGCAGAAACTCCTCACATTGCACTTTGCTACTGTTGTGATATTGTACTGTGGTCACTTCAGCTGTTCCTTTTCCAGAGCTGGGGTGTGGGTACTTCAAGAGACAGTTCGAAATTCTCACCAAGTCATTCATGTTTAAAATTCAGCCATACCATACCCTTCTTTCTTATTTGAGACAGGGTGTCTCTATGAAGTCCTGGCTCTGCTGGAACTAGCTCTGTACACTGGGTTTTCCTTGAACTCAGAGATCCAATGCCCCTATCTTTAAATTTCTTATTGCAAATAGCTTCTTCCACCTCTAGAGATGTAAACATATAACATCTTCTTTAAAGCACAAATTTGTTTTATTGCTTATTACCTTTTTCCCACCATTGTTTTTTGTTTATTTGTTTTTTTGTTGTTGTTGTTGTTTTTCGAGACAGGGTTTCTCTGTATAGCCCTGGCTGTCCTGGGACTCACTTTATAGACCAGCCCGGCCTCGAACTCAGAAATCCACCTGCCTCTGCCTCTGCCTCCCGAGTGCTGGGATTAAAGGCGTGCGCCACCACGCCCAGCAACCACCATTGCATTTTTATTTCAGAATTGTTGGTGCAATTCTGAAATTGTTGGTTTTCTTGCATGTATGTCTGTGCAGCACATAAGCACAGTGCTTACAGAGGTTAAAAGAAGAGGGTGGATCTCTTGGAACTGGAATTACAAATGGCTGTTAGCCATGTGGGTGCTGGGAGTTCTCTGGAAGAGCAGCCAGTGCTCTTTAACAGCTGAGATATGACTCCAGCCCCCACTATATGTTTTTCAAAAAATAAACTTATGTGTAACAGGCTCCAGAATAATTTATCCTAACTATAGGTGACAAAAATAGGAGTAGAAATAGGTCCAATTATCTCAGCCACAAGAGCAGGTTCCTTAAGCCCGAGCTTCCTTCTCCATCTCAGCTGCTTGAACTCTTTTTCTGATATCTTCATGGCCCAGCATGACACCTGTGATCTCCTCCCCTAGACCTATTGGTGGCTGTCTTAGGGTTTTATTGCTGTGAAGAGACATCATGACCTTGGCAACACTTATAAAGGCCAACATTTAATTGGGGCTGGCTTTCAGTTTCAGAGGTTTAGTCCATTATAATGGTGGGAAGTATGGCAGCATGCAGGCAGGCATGGTGTTGGACAGGTAGCTGAGGTTCTACATCTGGATTGGCAGGCATCAGGAAAAGAGAGCCACTGGGCTCTTTTCTGAACCCTAAAGCCCATCTCGCAGTGACACACTTCCTCCAGCGCGGCCACACCTCCCAGTAGTGCCCATCCCCGATGGGGACCATTTTCATTCCCACCACTGCTAACCTTCCTGGAGCAGACTTCATGTTGTTAGGTGAATAGAGAAGAAACTGTGGAAGCAGCGGTTTTGCTCCATTAGAACGCACTCTACTGCTGGCACTGCACCTTGGCATGGCCTTGTGAGGAATTTGGTCACCGAGCTGTCTCTGAGTGACCACTGTGTGACATGAGCCTGGAGAGGGTGACCAGTGAAGCAGGGAAGCATGAGTCCATCTGTTCATAACCTTCCAGGACTTAACTTTCAAAATGGTTTCTGGCTAGTTGTGAATAAGATGCCAAAGGAGTGCAAGAAGTGCACGGGAGGGAAGTGTCTCGCAGTGCTTTGTTACTAAAGTAAATGGGTTTCCCTTTTAATTCTGTCTTATGTGTGCCAAGTGTAGAATGGTGTGTTCTCTCCGTATGTAGGAGCTGTTTACTCTTTGTGTTTAGGAATTAAAAGCCTAGATCAGTAGAAGAGTGCTGGCCTTGCAGGCACAAGTGTTCATCCTTGGCTCTGGGGGAAAAAGGAGGACAGGGGAAGGAAGGAGAAAGAAGGGGGCGGCTAAACTCTGGACATCTGTATCCTTTACTGCTGTCTGTTTGTGATGTGTAATCTGAAGCCACCTTGGATGTAGTCTATATGTTTTAAATATTAATAAAAAGAAGGCAAAGTATAATTCAATGAGATTTTGAAATTTAGGAAAATTTGTGTAGACAAGATGAGATTTTAATGACTGGTCCTTTCAGAACAACTTTAGCTTGATAGGTAAGCTCTGGTTACTTCTTTACGGTTCTCCATGACCTTCCTAGTACTCCTATGGTATGAGGATGTGCCCATGCCAGAGGTGAAAGTGCCAGGGATTTATCTGGCAGCAAATAAGCACTCATGTCCTGGCTTTCTTTTCTTACAGCAATCAGAGACGGAGACTGTGCACCTGTTTATTCCCGCCCTGTCTGTTGGTGCCATCATTGGCAAGCAGGGCCAGCACATCAAACAGCTTTCTCGTTTTGCAGGAGCTTCGATTAAGGTACTGTTGTGCACACTGTGGCTCTCCTGGTTATACAAGAAAGTGAAAGTGGTGGGCTGAATCAGGACTATGACAGGAACCCTACAGCAGTGACTTAATTGTGCTTAGTTAACATGTCTCTCAGAAAAATTAGTCTGTGGAGAAGCCAACTGGATGACATCTTGGCACCTCTGAGATCTGATGTACAACTTCCTTCTAGCTCATGTCCACTTTCCCTGCTCTTAAGAGTCACGTCTGAGCTGGGCAGTGGTGTGCACTCCTTTAATCCTAGCACTCAGGAGGCAGAGCTCTGAGTTTGAAGCAAGCCTAGTCTGTACAGAGAAGCCTTGTCTTGAAAAACAAAACTAACAAAAAAAAAACCCTAAAAGCCCCCCTCCCCCCAAAAACCCAACAAACCAAACCAAACAAAAAGAGCCACATCTGTCACACATCTGTCACCCAGCCAATGAGGACAGAGGCATGTAGAGAAGTCTTTCCCATAAGTTCATTGCTATGGGATATTTTTTTGTATATTCCATTCTCAGAACTTGGCCAGTCAAAGCTGAGGGGCAGCAGGGAAATGAAGTTTTGTGTTGTCAACTAAGCATTTATTGTGTAAATGTGGGACCACTAGTGTTTGTCAAAAGAGATCACTGTCTCTCTGCAGGATCTGTATTTTGATGTGTTGAAGCAAATCATTATTAGATAAAAGGGGTGTTTGTATGCATATGCCCCTATAAGAGGGTGCCTGAGCATATGTGCATATATGGAGGTTAATGTCTGCTGGTCCCTCAGTCACATGCACTTTATGTTCTGAGATAGTGTGTTACTGGCCAGACTACTGACTCAGTGGGCTGCCAGGCCAGTGAGTTTCTGGACTCATGTCTCTGCCCTTTCCAGCTCTGGGCTGTTCATATGGATTCTGGGATCTAAACATTCTACCAACTGAACCATGCCCCCCATCCTCAGATTCTTGATTTAAAACAAAGGTTGACAAGTTTGATAAGTTCACAGCTTTCTTCTGAAAACCATCAGTGGGAACTTTTAAAAGCTCCTTAATTTTTTAAAAAAAAAAGATGTAATACAATTTCTGTACAACATATAGATTCCACTTCTGGATATCTATCCATGAGAAGTGAAGCTTAGCATAAGCTCCTCTCCCCCAAAGAAAACTAGAATGTTAATGTTTTTATTGGTAACTATCCCAAATGTCCTTCATGTGCAGATAAAGTGTAATCCTCCATGCATTGAGTGTGCACAGTAGAAGTCACTGAGTAACATGGAGGTAACCACTGGAAGTAACAATGTGAGAGAAATTTCATGTATTGTGGTGATAGAAGTTAGAAAGGAAGCTCTCATACTATATGGTCCATTTATGGAATAATTCTGGGAAAGGCAGAGCTACAGGGACAGCCAGGACTTCTGGCTGGGCCTGGCTTCCTCTTTGGGTGCTGGATTCATACTCTCATACTGTGCTCACCTGCCATCTCCTCTACCCTGAGGCAGACATCTGGTACTACCAAATTATAATCATTTCATGTGTTTCCCTTAAAATAAGAAGCATGCTACCTTGACAGCATTACCCTTTCTCTGAAAGCTAAGGGGAGACCATGGATGTGTTAGCCTCACAACATAGGAGCTCAGAGCTTCTAACATGTTACTGTACTTCATGTACCACTGGAGTTATGACCAAGAGCACAGGCAGTAGACATATCCAGCTCTTTTAACTATACAATTATGGGTCGGGCCCTTTAATGCCCCTAGCCTTCTGCACTCCCATTGTAAAGTGATTATTCTTTAGCTAGATGTGGTATGGGTTGGCTCAGTGGCTGTACATGTAGTTTTAGATTAGAGTTGGGCACCATTTTAATACTCAGTAAACAGTGTGCTATACCTAGCTGGCCCGTATTAATCATAGCCTCTCCATAATTCCTTTCCAGAAGGCATTTAATTCTGCAGTTCAGTCAATCATGTGCAGATGTCAGGCTGGTTTGCCTAAGGTTTGTCAGTGACACCCGAAAGTATCATAACTGGCTGGTGATGGGTCTATTACAGATCGCTCCAGCCGAAGCACCAGATGCTAAAGTGAGGATGGTGATTATCACTGGACCACCAGAGGCTCAGTTCAAGGTATGTGTTGTGGAGGGCACTGGTAACTAGAGGGAGCAAGATGATGTTACCTTTTCCAACCCCTGTGTATCAGTGGAAATTTCAAAGATCAGAGTGGAGCCACACCAGAATTATTTCACAACCATGAACCAAGAGACTTTAGTTTTGAGTTTTGTAATGGTGTTGGTTTACTGTCACCACTGAGATGGTTGGGACTTTAACACTGGCAGAGACACGCCTGCCTGCTAATGAACCTTGTAAATCTGGTTTTCAACATTCCATTCTGTCTTGGAGATGGTCTAGTCTTGAGTTACAGTAGCCCCTTTTCTCTTACCTTCACCCTGCACTGTCCTTGGATTTGGTTAGAAGGTTAGGGCTGTGATGGCATGAGATCTGGCTTTAACTATGGAACATTTATGGGATCTGTGGACCTTTGGAGCTGGGAAATCTGTGTTCTGAGGTGATGGAGACAACCTGGCAGCTAGACCCCTATTTCAAATTCTAGTTTGTCCATTCACCATTTGTGTGACCTTAGACAAGTTACTCTTCTCCTGTTCCTCATCTATGGAATGGTCAGAAGCATCTCTTTCCTAGGTAGCTATACAATGTACAGTGCTTGACACAAGCAGCACCACCTTCCTCTCTACTCCCTGGAGAGCCAACCCCGAGGCAGTTGGTGAAGCCAGTCACAGGTGCCTCCATTCTAGTGAATGGTTAGTGTGGAACCATTCTTAGGCAGCTCAGTGTTGAGTTCTATGATGGTGTTGGTTTATTATCACCATTGGGATAGTTGAAACTTTCTATTCTATTCATTAATCCAGTACCTACATCTTTTTATTTATTTATGGGAGAAATGGGAGGAGCATGTGCATCGTGACATGTTGTGGTCAGAGGACGTCTGTGAGTCAGCTTTCCCTCTATGTGGGTCCTGGGGACTTTGTTTACCTACTGAGCCACCTCGACAGCCCAACACTTGAATCTTAGTCCTATGTCCAACAGCTGTGTAAAAAAGGTCAAGCATTCTCTCTTAACCTTAGTCTCCTCTGCTGTTTCTTAACACTCCATAATACCGCCCATAGCTCACCCCACTTTCTCTATCTGGGAAGAAAAAGGCTAAACCAGGTCTTGCTATGCAGGCTCTCTGAGTTTTGTCTTCTCTCTAATCCTCCAAATGAGCCTAATTAACATTTCTACACCAATGAAAATCTATTTGGGCTTTTATGGCTTTCTTGGCATCTTGTCAGATTAGCCAACCTCCCAACTTAGAATTCCTTCTTCCCTGAAGTGTTTGAGATCTAACTCATGGTTGCACACAATAGGACGTTCCTTATATAAAACATATAGTTGTACACAGGACACGTTAGTTCAGTACTAGAAGTGTACATTAACTTGATTTCTGTAGCCTTTCTGGGAGGAAATGGGAGCCAGGCTCTGACTCTGTAGCCAGAGCAGGCCCCACACTTGTAGCTACTATGCTCTTCCTTGGCCTCCTAAGTGCCGGGACTATTGACATCAGAGTCATACCAACATGTTAGGTTCTATAAAGCTGAAATCACCTGAGGAAGAGCTCTGTTTAAGTAAAAAAATGTTAATGTTGGCCAGTGTCTGTGCTATTTAGACATGGGCTCAGCTCCTTGTGATCCTGGTGTCTCTGACTGTGAAGTTCTTCCTTAGTTTCGTTTGCTCAAGAACAATGCAATCTCTTCTTATTTTTAGAGTAGGAGAGACTTCATACAAGACTGGAGTGTGAATGGTCATTTGCCCCTAAAATCATTTTTAATTAGACTTCCTAATGCCTTTATTTCCAGCACACGGCTTACTCTATCTACACTGTTACAAATGCATCGATGCTCTCTGCCCTCTCCGAGGCTCCTAACTACTGTCTCTTACTGTTGTCAGTCTTCATTCCAGATGTTGATGTACTACTACAATGGATATTCCAGGCTGATCCAAGCTGTCTTCAAAGTTAACTGACCTTTTGTTTCAAGTATGAATGATACTGATAGGATATATTGTTATCTGTAGGCTCAGGGAAGAATTTATGGAAAAATTAAAGAAGAAAACTTTGTTAGTCCTAAAGAAGAGGTGAAACTTGAAGCTCACATCAGAGTGCCGTCCTTTGCTGCTGGCAGAGTTATTGGGAAAGGAGGCAAAACGGCAAGTACCCTAGCAGTAGCCTGCCATGCTGAAAGGAGGTGCCGCAGGATCAGAGCTCCTCCCTGGGCCTTGGGCTAGTTTATAAAAAGTGGGATCATCTTGAACAAGGTTTGAAGAGGTTTCCTCCTTGTGTGACCTCCAAGTATTTCAGACCAGGGTACTGGCCTGGCACTGGAAAGGGGCATGCAGCATTCTCTCACACATATAACCTGAACTTTCTATTCTATAAACCTTAACGGACAGGAAGTGAAGTTTTACAAATATCCTCAAACTGCAAAAAGTAGTTTGTAGTCTTTCTCAACTAAGTCATTTCCAGACAGATCTTTAACTTTGGAGTAACATAGAACCCACCCTGAGCAGAACTTGAGGACCTGAATCTGGCTTTGCTGTTTATTTCTGTAATGGGTTTCTTTGTCCAGACCTTAGTTTTAGTCATGTTAACATGGGAACTCTAGCTCGGAGACCTGTTAGTGGGTAAATGAGCTCTGTAAAGCCAGAGCTGTGTCTGGCTTACAGGAGGCACTTGGGAAATAAACTTCTAATGCTTAGTGATATGATTATATCTATTTCAGGTGAATGAACTCCAGAATTTATCAAGTGCTGAAGTTGTTGTCCCCCGTGACCAGACACCTGATGAGAATGATCAAGTAGTTGTCAAAATAACTGGCCACTTCTATGCTTGCCAGGCAAGTGGCTTCTAAAATGACAGGTTCTTAAGCTCTGCCATGGTGCTACCATTCCACATATATGTGAGCCTTCAGGCGCTCATGGGTCAGGGTTGGGTGGGGTGTTGAAGTGTGCTGTTGCTGCTCATGGTGCTCATGGGTCAGGGTTGGGTGTGGTGTTGAAGTGTGCTGTTTCTGCTTTTACCCAGGCTAACCTGGGACTTCTAGGCTCCAGAGACCCCCACACCTCAGCTTCTGTCCTATGCACCACTGAGCCTGGCTGTGCTTGGCACATCTAGTTTTCCTTTCACCCAGCACACTGTTAAGTTGGGCACAAGGATTTCAACTTGATGTTGTTGCGGTAACTTAGTAACTTTGGACTGTGCAGATTCTATAAAGTTCTGTCCTTTTGTAGGTTGCCCAGAGGAAAATTCAGGAAATTCTGACTCAGGTAAAGCAGCACCAACAGCAGAAAGCTCTGCAGAGTGGACCACCTCAGTCAAGGCGGAAGTAAAGGCTCAGGAGACAGCCACCACAGAGGCAGATGCCAAACCAAAGACAGATTTGCTTAACCAACAGACGGGTGCTGACCCATCCAGAATCACATGCACGAGTTTTTACCTAGCTGGTTGTTCCTGAGGACCAGGCAACTCGAACTCCTGTCTCTGTGAGAATGTATACTTTATGCTCTCTGAAATATATGACACCCAGCTTTAAAAAAAAAAAAAAAAAAAAAAAAGTGGGGGGTAGGGAAAGAAAACTCTGCACTTCCCTTGTGATATCAAAGTATAACAAATGTGCTAGTTTTTCTTAATATCCCTCTATAATGCCAGAAATTGGCATAAATGGTACATTCACTAAATTTATCAAATAAATTTAAAACTAGATTGTTCCTAAGTCCAATTGTTGAAATTGGATCAAAGTAGAATTGTCAAGAGGAACATACCATTAAGCCTTTAGACTAGAAGAGCTGTTGTCTCCCGTTTCTCTAACACTAATGTGGATAACCTAAGGGAAGTGCCAGCCGCTGTTGGCAGGGTATTAAACGTGCATTTTTACTCAACTACCTCAGGTATTCAGTAATACAGTTAAAAGCAAAATTATTCCTTTTTTGAAAATTTTATATACTTTATAAAAACTCCAACCGTTTTTTAAAAAAAAAAATAAATAAAATTTAACAGTTATCAGCTGATAGGCAAGTAATTGAAAAAGTAATTTTACGTCTGGCTGGTGAGAGTAAGGTTGGAAAAATAATTTTGCATTTTTTGAGCCTTTGACAGTAGTTGGAAAGTCCACTAAATGTTCAACGATAAGGAGCAGTGCCTATTCTCAAAGAACAGCAATACCATGTACTCCTTTGTTCCTATCTGGGAAGATTGTTGACGGTGCTGACCAAGAAGAGTGGTGGCAGGGTCCGGGACGGCTAGTGTACAGGACGGCTAGGGTAAAGGACGGCTAGTGTACAGGGCTCCAGGAGACTTGGGGATTTGTGTTTAGCTATGTGTGGGAATTTGCAAATGCTTTGTGCTTTGACTGTCACCACGAAAAGGAAGAAAGAAATTCATGTCAGTGAAGAAATGCAGAATTTAAACAAAATCAGCTTGAGTTTGTTTCACCAGGTGCTCAGTTTGCCAACACACTTGCAATCAGACCATACTCTGAGCAGACATGGAAAGGATTGCTTTGTGAAGACCAGGGGGAGTCAGGTAGTGTGACTGGGCTGAAGGGCAACAAGAGCTCCATCTCCTTGTGCCTGGCACTGTCGCAAACCTAAGCTATTTTAAAGATGTTTTAAACAGTGGAAGAATTAAGTCCTCCAAAACTCTTCCATGAAATGTAGCAGAGTTTCTGTCTACCCTGCAGTTACCTGACAGTGAGTCAAGGTAGGGGATCCAGCAAACGGCTTTGGGAACTCAGACTGTGGAAACATCGGACTTCCCTTTGCCCTTCCTCAACTTAGTGGCAAAGCCCTGTATGGATACGTGTAGGTGTGGGTGATCCTCAAGGCCATGCTGCTTTCTGAATTGTTTTTGTTGCTTTGTTCATAATGTGGTTACAGTCATATTACACTGACCTTGAGGGTATTATGTAACCCTTCAGAAAATCACTTTGCCTCATTTATGTTTCAGGATTAACATGCCTTTAAGTTTTTCTGATTATCAGCATATCATTTAGACATTGTGAAAATGAATTCCTAAACATTTTCATAAAACCAGTCTATTTTGTAGTTTTAGCCAAAAAGTGCCCCCTTTTTACAACTGAATTCATCTAGCATTTTGATATGATGGATTTAAACTGCTTAAAAAAAATGTGACCAGCTCTCCTGCTTGGATCTCAGGGGAGATATGCTTAAGGCCAGAGCTCTTCCTCAGTATTTGATTTTTCCAGTGTTTGTTTTTTAAAAAACTGACAGGTGCTACATTTCTATCTGTTGGTTTCAATTCTGCCATATTTCATGTCTAGCCTTTAGAGTGGCCAATCATGTTTTACTTTCATTTAAGCACTGGTAGTCTGGAGTACCTGGTACTGAGTAACTCTATAATTGTGTTTTGTGTTCACCATATACAGATCACTTCTCATCTGTAGTGTGCCCCAAATGCAGCTTCATTTTCCAGGTACCCTGATGCAGAATAAAGTTTTCATCATAAACCACAGCTTCTGTAGTATGTTTTCAGATGAGTGTTCTTGAGTTATTTTCTATGATATCTTACAGTAAGCAGTAACCTACCAGCAAGTTATTTTTTCAGCCCTTGGCACAAGAATGTGAACCTTGGTTGTCCTATTTAATTAATACGAACTAAGATCTACAGATTTACATGGCTTTCCATAATGTTCTAAATATAAAAATTGTACTTGTGCCACATATTTATAGAAATGTTATTCTTGTACCCTAGCACCGAGCTACTTACTATCTCCCTCAGACATCTCTGGAAAACTGGGGAAGGAAGGCAGGCTGATAATCTAAACAGAGAACTTGAGTCAGTCCTGGGATCAGTGCTACCGGAGGCACCATGCTACAATTTCAAGAGTAAAGACAGTATGCTGAATAACTGGGATTGAATTACTGGTTTTTAGTCTGAGCTACCAGCATGAGTGTTCAAGAGGTAGACAGGAACTTGTAGTGACCAAGCAGATGGCTCAGTCATACCCAAGTAAAGAATGGCATTAACTTTGTTTTATTTACATTTGAACTCCACTGGAGTCAGGGATGAAGTGTCATCTTCTAGTCCAAGAATGAAGTCTTCAGGTAACGTCTCAGCTGCTATCTGAGCTAACTGGTCATCAAAAGAACGTAGAGTCCATAGTTTCTCTAATTCATAGGCTTCTCTGGTTTCTGGAAGCATCAAATGGATCACCATACTCCCTATTAGGAACATATAAAAATTACAATGAAGAAAATCCATTGCTTATATTTTTATCCTCACCTTCAACTCCTTAGAAGGGCAAATGGTAGAGCCCTTCCTGCAAAGTGATGCTGTGGCTTTGTCAGAACACCTGCCACTTAGCATGAAAATGAGGTCGTCAAGTAGCATGGATGATGGCTGTTAACTTTAATCCAGGGAATGCATGATGGGTCTGTCAGGTTCCTCTGGTCATACCCTGCGACATCTGCCTCCCAGGTTTCACTTTTCTGTACATCGTGTGAGCAAAGTTTTCAAAGTCAATAGTCCTACCAGATAGGGCTTCCCTCCAAGGCAGCAATGCTTTCATACCCACAGACATCTTTGTTTTGACTGGAAAGAGGAGAGTGGATACTGCTAATAATAAGCATCCTGTCCTGCACTACACAAGATGTTCCCCAAGCACACAGTAAAAACAGGAATGTGACAAAGCTGAGAAACCCTGGTTTACAGCCTTCCTATCTCACAGCACAGCAAAAAAAGCCTGCTTGTCCCTACTTATGTGCCATCTAGCCTGTGGTCTACCTTATGCGCTCTGAGGCTCAGGGAGCCAGTAGAGTTTACAGTACTGGTCACTGCCATTGGCTCAAGAAGCACTATGCTTTTCCAAAATGGTCTTGTCTTCATGAAACTGGAATAACAACTTGTTTCATGTCAACTGAAAGGAGAGGTCCTTAACTGAGAAAATGCCTCCAGAAGATTGGGCTATAAGGAAGCCAATAGGGCATTTTCTTAATTAGTGCCCAGTGGTCCTGGGTTATAAGATAGCAGGCTGAGCAAGCCAGGAAGCAGCTCTTGCCTTCAGGTACCTTCTTACCCCAACTCCTTTCAATGATGAACTGTAATACGGAACTGTGAATGAGACAAAGCCTTCTCTCCCCAAGTTACTTTTGGTCATGGTGTTTCACCATAGCAATCGTAATCCTATGAAAGGTTGCAAGTAGGCTAGACTCTCAGATGACTGCCTCCTGGCCCAGAGTAGGCATGCAGCAACTGTTTTCCCTTAGTAGTCCATATCTGGCTAGACAGTGTTCTGAAACTGATATTAATACACCATTACTCATCTGTGTGGTCCTTACAAGGCATACAGTATGTGTTCTACCAAGAGTGTATTGTCCAGAGTTCTTTGGGTACACAAAACTTTCAATGTGACTAATACTACCTGATATAATCAAATCAAACTTCTATTACATGAAACAAAATTTAAAAAAATCTTACATTGATATGTACTCAATTTTATTTCTATCCTTCTGCATCTGAAAACAAGGTTTAAATAATGGGTATTCATTTGTAAACTGCACTCTAGTAACTTACCGAAGTCCACACACAGCCAGTCGTCAGCACTCTTCCCCTCGACCTTGACATACGGATCACTTCTACATTTCAGGTGTTTATACTGAAAAACAGGCCATGCATTTAGAGGAGAGAGGAGAGTCTCTGCTCCTACTTAGGGTCTAGGGACAGTTTCCTTAGACTAAACTTAAGGATTAATTCATTTCCCACAGCCATCCTCTGCCACATGATTCATAATTTAGAGAAAACCATTTCCTGCCCTAACCGTCTTTCTCCATGGCTGCATTTCAATGACCACCACAGAATGGCAGCATTTACAGGTTATATATTTGACACGGAATTCATATGCAGAAAACACAACTCTTAACAACAAAACAGATTTCTAAAAAACATTGAATGTATAAATTTCAACATTCTCCCAAAGAATTTATAATACAGCCAACAAACCTAGTACTGACTTCATTACTAATAATGCAAGCCTAAACTATGGCATGCTGTCTCACACAAATGGATTACATTACTAATCATGCAAGCCTAAACTATGGCATGCTGTCTCTCACACCCATGGATGGATTACATTACTAATAATGCAAACCTAAACTATGGCATGTTGTCTCACACACATATGGATGCCCACTATCAGGAAAGTAAAATGGAAATTCTCATCAGAATGTGGAAATAGATTGACTTCCAGTGAGAACAGAAATTTTAGTTAATTGTATATAGCAATTCTTTTAAAAGTTAAAAACTGCACACTGTACATTTAGGCCTTTAGCTCTAGTTAGACCAGACAGCACCAGATAACCAGGCCTTTCCGGCTTCTTGTGGTCCAAAGAATGCCAGCTGTCTAGGCCTCTAGCTTCTGAGGAACCAGAAATTGCTCAGCAACCAGGACTCCAGCCTCAGCGGTCAGTGCAGGAACTTTGACTCCCAGCTGCCCATGGTCTCCAGTAGTATCTAAGGTCAGTGTGGGTGTGCAGTTCTGACTTGTAAGATTCCAGGGGTCACTGCAGGATCCTGAGTATACCGCTATGCTCCCAGAGGTTACTTTGGGCCTGAGGCTATAATCATAACCCCCACCCCAGGTGGTAGATTTCACTGGGTCTGAAGTTTCATATCTTTTCTTTAGCAGTTCTGATCCACCTGGCTGCCTTAGAGCTTAGTATACAGCTCCACCCTTGGTCCTGCTGACACACACCCAAGACAGGATTACTTTAGCAACTCCATTTCTTCAATCAATACCAAGTTTTACTAATACATAGCTAAATTTCAGGCAGATATTTCTTTTAATGCTGTGACCCTTTAATACAGTTCCTCTTGTGGTGACCCCAACCATAAAATTATTTTCATTGGTACTTCATAACTGTAGTTTTGCTACTGTTATGAATCATAATGTAAATATCTGATTTCTGATGGCCTTAGGGTGACCCCTGTGAAAGGGTCATTGGACATCCCCAAAGGGGTCACAACTCATAGGTGGAAAAACCACTGCTCAAGGAAGTTTCGGAAAACAAAATATCCAGCAGGCTCAGAAGAAGGGAAGTCAGGGCAAACCTATTCCACAGCTATGTTAAACACAACAAACCCACAAGGAAACACAAATCCACCACCTATACCAGCCCACTAACTCCCATAAGAGAATCCAAAACTGAAAGCTGAAAGGCCTGAAAAAAAAAATTGAGTGGTTTTTTTTTTCTTTCTTTCTTTTTTTTTTTTGTAAAGAATCAATGATATAGAAAATTCAAACAAAGAGATGCACAAACTAAGAAAATCTATGCAAGCATTTCATAAGGCAGTCTCCAAAGTGATTTTAACAGTTACTAAATTGAAGGTGAAACTCTAAAAATTAGCAAGGAGATTGAAACATTGAAAAACAATCAAGACAGCCATTGCAGTACATTGAGCTCCATAGAGACAGTGCTGGGGCAAGCGCGAGCCAGGCGGGCACTGGGCGACTCTGTGTGCCTCGCGGAGGAAAATCAACTAAACATGGGCAAAGGAGATCCTAAGAAGTCGAGAGGCAAAATGTCCTCATATGCATTCTTTGTGCAAACCTGCCAGGAGGAGCACAAGAAGAAGCACCCGGATGCTTCTGTCAACTTCTCAGAGTTCTCCAAGAAGTGCTCAGAGAGGTGGAAGACCATGAATGCTAAAGAAAAGGAGAAATTTGAAGATATCACAAAGGCTGACAAGGCTCGTTATGGAAGAGAAATGAAAACTTACATCTGTCCCAAAAGAAGTTCAAGGACTCCAATGCACCCAAGAGGCCTCCTTCGGCCTTCTCCTTGTTCTGTTCTGAGTACTGCCCCAAAATCAAAGGTGAGCATCCTGGCTCATCCATTGGTGATGTTGCAAAGAAACTAGGAGAGATGTGGAACAACACTGCAGCAGATGACAAGCAGCCCTATGAGAAGAAGGCTGCCAAGCTGAAGGAGNAGTACAAGAAGGATATTGCTGCCTACAGAGCTAAAGGAAAACCTGATGCAGCGAAAAAGGGGGTGGTCAAGGCTGAAAAGAGCAAGAAAAGGAAGGAAGAGGAAGATGAGGAAGAGGAGGAGGAAGAAGATGATGATGAATAAGTTGGTTCTAGTTTTTTTCTTGTCTATAAAGCATTTAACCACACACCCCCCCGTATACAACTCACTCCTTTTAAAGAAAAAAATTGAAATGTAAGGCTGTGTAAGATTTGTTTTTAAACTGTACAGTGTCCTTTTTGTATAGTTAACACACTACCAACTGTGTCTTTAGATAGCCCTGTCCTGGTGGTATTTTCAATAGCCACTAACCTTGGCTGGTATAGTCTTGGGGGTTATAAATTGGCATGGAAATTTAAAGCAAGTTCTTGTTGGTGCACAGCACAAATTATTTATATATGGAGACAGTTTGGTTTTTGGTTTTTGGTTTTTTGTTTTGGTTTGGTTTTATTTTTTTCATCTTCAGTTGTCTCTGATGCAGCTTATAGGAAGATAATTGTTCTGTTAACTGAATACCACTCTGTAATTGCAAAAAAAAAAAAAAAAAGAAGAAGTTGTTTTTGTTGACATTTTGAATGCTTCTAAGTAAATACAATTTTTTTTATTAAAAAAAAACAAAAGGAAAATGAAGGAAAGGAACTTGAAATGAAGGAGATGGTTAATCAAATGAAAAACACATGACATTATTAACAGATAAGGCTGTGCAGGAGAACAATTCCATTGTGACCAAATGGGCTAAAAAGCAAGATTAATCAGTTCAACATATAAAAATCAATAAGTATATAAATAAGCTGGACAGCTGGCTCTGTGGTTAAGAGCATGCATTCCTTTTGAAGGGCCTGGTTCAGTTCCCTGCACCCACATGGTGGCCCATGACCTCCAGTGCTAGGACATCAACCACCACCTTCTGACCTCCAAAGGCACAGACACACAAGTGGCGCACATACAGATATACAAGCAAGCAGAACACGCATACACATAAAATTTAAAAATCTAAAACATAGTAACAACTGAATAGATGTGTAGATCAGTGGGATAGTAGAAAACCCAGAACTAAAACTATGCTGTGCCTACTTAATTTTAAAGAAGAGAAAAACAGGTATTGGAGAAATGGCAGATTTAGTGGTAAATGGTGCTGGTAAAACTAGACTTCTACCATAGAGAAACTAGATTGGATTAATATCTTTCACCTTATTTAAAAAAAAAAAAAAAAAAAAAAAAAAACCTCATGGATCCACAGCCTTTAATTTGAAACATGAAACACTGAAACTTACAGGAACTAGCCCCAAGGATCAATGGATGGGACTACTTGGAAATAAAAGCCTTTGAGTCTGGTTAATTTCACAGTGTGTTTATTATTCATAGGTTCTTTATAATAAATTTTAATTAAAGGAAGTTAAAAACAGAATGACTGTATGAGCAAATATTCCACTTCTAGGTGCATATCCACAGTTAAAAGCAATAGACAGTTCTACGGCCATATTTAAAGTAGCAATCACAACAGCCGAGAACTGGGCACAACCCAAGTGTCTATCAACGGGGAAATGGATAAATAAGAAGGTATATACATACAGCAGGGTGCTACTGGGCTGGGGGAGCCTTATGGCAGAGCACCAGCACTCAGACCCTGGGTTCAGTCCCTACCACTGAACAAGGAAAACCAAACACAGGTGATCCTTGGCAACACAATTTGAGTGATATACAGTAGTCACAAAGGCAGAATGCTATATGATTCTATTTGGAAGATACTAAAAGTCAAACTCATTCTTGCCCTTCTCATATAAACATTTTGTAAAAATAATTTGTACTTCTTTACTCTTGTGCAACTTCTCTGAAAAACCTAATTTTTTAAATACTCAAAAGCCTTAAACCTTGGTAAATTTTCATCCACCTCCCCCATCCCAGTTACATCTGAGAAATTCTGTCTTACAACTCTGTCCATCTTTCTTGATCTTCCTGTCTCCAAATACTTCATAAGAATAGAATGCTCCTCCACCTGACTGATGGTGGTGGCATATACCTTTAATCTCAGTACTTAAGAGGCCAAAGCAGGAGGACCTCTTGAGTTCAAGACCGGAGTATAAGTGGGTTCCAGGACAGCCATGGCTACACAGAGAAACTCTGTCTCAATAAAAAGAAAGAAAAAAACAAAAACAAAAACATTTCCTCCACTCTATCATATAGCACTAGGTTTGTTTTCCACCCATTTGTATTTTAAAGGCCTTGTCTAGGCTCCCCCAACTGTTCTTCCCTGCCTTTTCTTTGACCAATTGCTAACAAAGAGTGTCTATTCCCCTGTAGAATGGCGCCACAATCTGCTGGAAGCTGCTGGGTAGACACTTTTTTTTTCCTGCTCTGAATCACATTCAATCCAACTAGAAAATGACCCCTCTTCCTTCCTCTGAGACCGTGAACTCACAGGGCAAGGACTACATATACTTCACTTTTACCTTCCCAATACTTCACAGTGTTTGGGGAACACCTAGGCAGATGGGCCTGGGCAACATTAGCTGAACAAGGTAGACTAACCAAGCTAGAAAGTGGAGTCCCTCTGTTGGTTTCTACTTTAAGTTCCTGCCTTGGATTCCTGACATGGCTTCTCTTAATGAAGGCCTATAACCTGTAAAAAACAAAACACGGTTCCTAAACTGCTTCCATCGTGGTTGCTACCACAGCAACAGGAAGCAAACTAGGATAAGCAGCACTGTCCAGAACTCTTTGGAAATTATGGAAATTTATATGGCTGCTGAGTATGGTAGAAATCACAGCGACATGTGGAAATCAGGTGTCTGAAAGTGGTGAGTATAACAGAATAACTGGGCTGTAAAGTATGGAAAGAGCTGAGCAGGTAAGAGAGCTGCTGCTCTAGCAGAGGACCAAGTTTGTCAGCCATATTTGGTGACTCATGTGCATATACCCACACAGAAACATACACATCCATATAATTTAAAATTGATTCTTTGTTTTTGCAGACAGGGTTTCTCTGTGTAGCCCTGGCTGAACTCAGATTTGTCTGCCTCTGCCACCCAAGAAGCTGGGATTAAAGATGTCCCACCACACCCACCTAATTCAAAATGATTTTAAGGGCCTGAGAGTTGACTCAGAGGTTAATAGCATGGGCTCAATTCCCAACAACTACATGGCAGCTCACAATGTCCTTTAACTCCAGTTCTAGGGGGACGACATGCTTTCCTCTAACTTTTGTGGGCACTACAAATAAAATAAAAATGAAATAAAAAATAAAAATAAACCTCCAAATCTCTTAAATAATTTTTAAAACCTTTCAATAGCTAGAGGCTGCTCTAGAACAGACTCATACTGTCTTCTGGCTTGTTTCAGGTTATTAATTTTTCTTGTCACAAAAGACATGAATTAGAAATTATCTGGGCTCAACAGAGCTAAGTATTTGTTCCCAAATACTTTGTTACTCTGAGAAACCATAAAAATCACTCTTGGGAATTCTAGAAAGTGGGTTTCCTCTGTAGCCTCTTGTGTGTTACTCCCATCCTAGGGTACCAAGTCACTCTCTAGGTAAAGGTTCACAACAAAGGAGAGCATCCTACCATCTTCACAAGGTAGTGGACCATAGCGTGCAAGTGCCGGGTGGAAGTCCCACTCCCAATCACAAAGTAGTCTGTGTATCTCATTTCTGGAGGAACCTTGATCACACAAATGTCTCTTGCATTTTCTTGCCTCAGAAGTGAAACCAGCATATCGATGTCAAACTTGGCACCAATGTGATCTGAAAATGCAAAAACACTTGTGTCAGATGGCTGAGACCTGCACTTGTCTACAGAAGCAGACTGTCTCCTGGAGACAGTGGAACTGCTCCCCTGTGTCTTTATATCCAAAATGCTTTGGTGAACGCCAGGCCAGACAGGAGGATCCCAGGTTCAATGCTAGCTTGAGCAACTTAGACATTTTCTAAAGTTTTGTTTGTTTGTTGTTTGTTTAACTAAAAGACTGAAGGTGTGCTTCAGTGGTGGCATGTACGTGATCCTGGGTCCAATCCATAATATCATCTCCACTCAAGACAAACCAAACCAACCAACCAAAAACCAGCTTAAAACTGAACCGGGACAACAGGTCCCTAAAGCACTGCTTAGCTTTCCTAGGTAGAATGCTCAGATTACAGACACTGGATACTGCGATTACCAAACGGAAGCAGTAGCAAATGACTTTCTATTTTCTAGTACTGAAAGGAACGACACTCGGCAAATGCAGAGATGCTACACAACAACCAGCGGCATGATTTGGGGGAGAGGACAATATCCTAGGGCACACGTTAAATCGAATCGCAGATTAAAAAGGTTACTTAACTATACTGTAAGGTAGGCGGGTTCTCAGACAGTACCTAGTCCACTGCCTTTAGCGGATATGAAGAAACGTGGCTGCTAGGACTAGTGCCACTAAGACCAACCGGTCCATCTGCTACGACCCTGGGTAGATCGTGAGACGGGGTGAGAATCCTGGGCTGTGATGCCATGACCGGATGTGGCCGGCCGACTGGGATTTTGAAGACAGCACGGTACCTGGCCTCCCTCCAAGACTCTCGGTTACACAAAGCAAAGTTGGTGCCGACCACCTCCCAAATCCCTTCCAGCTCTGCGTCTGCGCGAATGGCTATTTCTCTTGCCCCCGAAGCGGACAGGGAAGCCCAGGGCCGCCTGGGTCAGGCCGGGACACCAGTTGTCCTGCCCGCGTACCTGCCGGTCCGGGCTGCAGGCGAGCGTCGCCAGCGGTCCGCTCCTCGGCCTGAGGCCCATGGTGCAGGCCGCGCGTCAGACTCGCGGGCCCCGCGGGAAGCCCTCGCTCTGCCAGCCGCGGAAGCCAGGGAACCGAAGCCACTGCGGGGCCCGCTCTCTGGACGGCCGCCCTGCGCCACAGCAGCGGCCACAGACGCCGCGCGGGCGACCAGCCCGGACCCATAGCTGTCGCTGCGACTTCTCTGGGTGGAGGGGGCGGAGCTTCCGGGCGGCTCCGGGATTCTGCGTCACGAAGTGGGCGGGGCTGTAACCGGAAACGGAGATTTAGATGGATTGGCTGGGTGGTGGTGGTTTAAGCTTTTACTTTCAGTACTCGGGAGGCAGAGGCAGAAGATCTCTGAATTCAAGGCCAGCCTATTCTACAAAGTGAGTTCCAGGACATCCAGGGATACACAGAAAAACCGTGTCTCTCTTGAAGGAAAGAAAGAGACAGAGACAGAGACAGAGACAGAGAGAGGAGAAGAAGAAGAAGAAAGAAGAAGAAGAAGAAGAAGAAGAAGAAGAAGAAGAAGAAGAAGAAGAAGAAGAAGAAGAAGAAGAAGAAGAAGAAGAAGAAGAAGAAGAAGAANAGAAGAAGAAGAAGAAGAAGAAGAAGAAGAAGAAGAAGAAGAAGAAGAAGAAGAAGAAGAAGAAGAAGAAAAGAAAGAAAAAGGGAAAGAAAAGAAAAGAAAAAAAGAAAAGAAAAGGAAAGAAAAGAAAAGAGGAAAAGGAAGAGAAAAAAGTGAGCCCAGATAATCTTTATGGCTCTATGGTTAAGAGCACTGTCTGCTCTTTCAGAGGTCCTGAGAATTGATTCCCAGCAACCACGTGGTGGCTCACAACCATCTATAATAGGATCTGATGCCCTCTTCTGTCTTGTAGGCATACAGAAATAAATACATCTTAAAAGGAATTAAAGGGTTCCTACCTCTCTTGCTCCTCTTCTTCGTTCCTTTTCTCCCTCCTTCTCTCTCTCCCACTTTCTCCAGCCCCTTCACACCCTCTCTAGCTCTCTCCTCTTTTTCCTCTCCTCCAAATATGCAGAAATTAACCATGTCAGATAGGAATTAAATATTTTTAGCCATTTCCCACTGGCAAAAAACAAACAAACAAACAAACAAACAAAAAACCAAACAACCCTAAATTCAAGAACTAGAAAGATGGCTGAGCAGTCAGAACACAGACTGCTCTTTCAGAGTACCTGAATTTAATGTCAATGGCATTAAATGCCCTCTTCAGATGAAGTGCACACACATACTGTACAGACATATATGTAGGCAAAACACCCGAACACATAAAATTAAAAACAAACAAAAATGAATCATACAAAAGAGAAAAAAATGTTTGAATGGAGGCATTGGGTATGGTTGATTGCTTTCAAATGAAGATATGGGTCATTAAATGAAAATCTCAGTGCTGGGTTTGAGATACTTTCCTCCCTACATTATTGGTCAGGGCAGCTATAGACCCACCTAAAAACAACCTAGGCTGTTGTTTTTGGTTGCCTCCCACAACTAGATGGTAAGACCAACACTCCTTGTTTTCAAGCTGTAACTAATCTAAAAACTTCTTCCCTGCTGCCCCACTTTCATGGAGTCAGGAGGTGGCATGCAGGTCACTGGGAGAAAAGCCATCAGTGGAGTGATAACTCCACTGCCCAGCAAGATGTGCCACTGATTCAATAGTGCATAAGTTATGGGGTTAGCCAGCCAACCACCTTCTGATTAGATTTGAACCCTGCCTCTCAGGAGAGAATCCATGCCTAGCATTGTAACCCCAATCAAAACAAAAAGCCATGAACACCCATGTGCATAAAGATAGCACTAATTAAACTCAGTGGGCTATACAGAGAAAGTAAATGAAGGAGGGAGGGATGTTCAGGAAAGTGAAGGGTAAGATGTGGGAATAGATACAATCGAGATACATTATATGCATGAAATCCCACAAAGAACATCTACTATTCTGGATTAAAGTGGGACAAAGGCAGGTGAGTAAAGGCCTGATAGAGGACTGTTCTTGGGTCAGCCCATCACCTACAGCCCTTGCATGAAGTTTCTACAAGTGGACAGCAGAGAAGAGGCCATCTCAGTAAGAACACTGGAGTGACCAGGGTCATATACTTAGGAGACAGACTGAAAGCAAAAGCCAAGTACCTGAGAAAAAAGCTTCCTGAGCAGCCCCAGATACATAGTGGGACACCACCAAACACGTAGTAGGGACCCTCCAGGTATTTGATACTATTAATTCTTTAAAGGAAAAAAGGGAACACCAAGCATTGATGTTGGGAAATGTTTTATCAAATTCAAAAAATTCGCCAGGAATAGTGGTGCATGCCTCTAGTCACACACTTGGGAGGCAGAGGTAGGTGGATTTCTGTGAGTTCAAGACAACCTGGTCTACATAGTAAGTTCAAGGTCAACCAAGATTACACGTTAAAACCCTGTCACAAAATAAATAAATGCAGAAGTAGCATATGTACTGTGTGTACCACTCCAAAGACTTACAAATATTTACAATCATTCTGTTACATAAGAAAAGTAAATGATTACAGATGAGGTTATCTTCTCTGTCTTTGAGTCCCATCCCTTCTTCTTCAGTTCCATTTCCCCGTGGGTATGAAGTTGGTCTTTCTTGCCATGTTTGCCATCTGTCCTGCATTTCCACATGATCACCCCAGAGGTGAATTCACTTGTATTTGTTGTCAAGAATTATCTGCAAATGTTGGTGTCTCCCACCCCACTAGCCACTCCCCCTCCAGCAGGAATACCAGAGTGCTACCCAGTTCGCCCGGACCACCCACCATCGCCCGGACTGCCCGCCATCGCGAGAACTGCCCGCCACCGCAAGGACTGCCCGCCACCGCGAGGACTGCCCACCATCGTGAGGACTGCCCA
This sequence comes from Mus pahari, assembly GCF_900095145.1. Classification (NCBI taxonomy): domain Eukaryota; kingdom Metazoa; phylum Chordata; class Mammalia; order Rodentia; family Muridae; genus Mus; species Mus pahari. The sequence goes on along the minus strand of NC_034591.1, from coordinate 67,759,131 downwards.
CCATCGCGAGAACCGCTGTGGCAACTTCAAAGGACTCAGGGGCATGCTGGGAACCCTTCCTAACCCTTCCTTGTACTTAAGCAAGTCCGGACAATAAAGATACGAGCCTTGATCAGAAGTCTTTGCCAAGGCCTCCATGTTTCTTTTCGCAGCCCTCTTCCTTTTCAGGAGTTCCCGCTCTCCAGTTCGAATCCAGGCCACAGTGTTTCTGCAGGCAGAACCACTCATGCAAATGCTATAGAACTTTATGTGATCACAAGGAAATTAGTATAGTTTACATTATCAGCTGTAGAAACAGGCTCTGAAAGATGACACCATTAAGCAATTCCATTGTACAAATGTCAGACATAAACTAAGTTAAAACATTACCAGGCATTGTAATCTTCTGGGACCAACATGCAGACCTCCCTTTATTCCCATAGTCTCATAGAGGGCATTTACATGGTTTCCATGACAACTTGAACTTCTGATATCACATTGTTCATTGTGTTATTTGTGTTCCTGCTTCATTCATCCTCGACTGTAAACATGTAGCAGTCAGGAAATTCATATCATGTTTCCTTTTGCATAAACAATATTACCATAAGATTTGCTCACTAACATTCTCATTGATCGGAGTACTATAATGTAGAGCTTGACTACATAGTATTTGTGCTATGAATTGGCTTCATGGGGAAGATATTTTGAGAATTCTGGAATTTTGGTTTCTTTACAAAGCACAGAAATATTATAAGAAACTGTTTTCATTTTAATACCAGAAGGTTTGGGCTGTGAGGCTGCCTCAGACTGCCCACAACAGCTGACGTTGCTTTGCCTTGTGCTCTAGTGAAGGCATGGTTTTGCCAGTTTCAGATAGTTTCTGTGGCTGTGTGATGTTTGGAACTCTGGGAACTTCAGAGGGTACATAAATACTAGTGCCCTGAAAGGCAGGGTAGGTGGGTGGTTGTTGGTCATGGGTGGGGGGGAGTTGAGGTTGGTTTACTAGTAGTCACATCAAAGAAGAAACAAAAAAGAAATTAGATTCAGAGCTCTCTAGATCTCTCCTCCCAGGTCCTTCTTTCACTCCTATCTAGTGATAGGGAGTGAAACTGGGATGGGGGAGGATAAAGGTGGGATAAAGGGTAAGCCACATGGTAGCAAAGACTGACAAGTGGGTATGGCGCATTACCCATCCATTTTCCACCATGAACAGCCAATAAACTGTTTAGAACCATGGACTGTCTCTTTCATCAAGACCCTCCATGGGGAATCATGGAGAAGGCATTCAACTACAGAACCACAACTTAATTCTCCCATAGAAGGCCTCTCTGCACTTCCAGCCACAACCTCCACCAAGCCTACCTCTACCAAGCTAAGGACAATCACCCTGCTGCGACAAGCTGGAGCTCCCCGCCCCTCCATCCACCCTCCACCCTCGCCCTGGGCTAGACACTGTCCCCAGCCTCATCACAGGCATGGGATCCTAGAACTAGCTCCAGCTTAACCACATCTCAGACTGCACTTTTCCCTACAGCCCAACACCTGCCCAGGCAGCAGTGTGGGATAAGCACAGTCAAATCCCCTGCATTCTGCCTCCCCAAGCAGCCATGCCCAGTAGTGGAGCAGATATGGACCCACAGGAAGGTGTGGAGTGTTAAGCTGTGTATGGAAAGGGAAATTATGGGGAAAGCAAGACTAAGAGAACGTTTTGAAGTCCGGCTGGAAGGCCTCAGAGAGGCAAGGCAAGCATGGTTCAAGAATGTGAACTTTGTCACCTCTACCCTTGGCAACATCTGGAATAAATGCTTATATTAAAGACTCAAGATACATTGCAAGAAGCTATGGGGCCCTTTTATGGATTTTTCTCTTACCATGAATATACATTGTTTTCTTCATCTTCTATAACTCACCTAATTGATGTACAGTCCCTGTTCTCAGCTCTAACAGAAGTTTCCCCACAAAAGAATGCTTACTGTCTTGTAATATTTACTCATAAGGCATGAACTTCCACCTTCTCCATACCCTTCAGAACACAGAATAGGAACTCTCTCAGCCTATATTTCCTGCATACCGTACTGTACCCACTTCTCAGGGTGGAACCTAGATTAAATACCTTTTGCAGGGAGGAATGTCTGGGAAAGGCAGCTTTCTGGCTAAACCCTCAGGGCCTCTAGGTACCTCATTAGCATGGAGAACTCTGTTCTGGGCCTATGTGACTTGTGTTCATGCTTCCTTATAGGGAGTGTGGCTTGTGTTCCAGGTCAGAAATTTGGCAGAGTGAGGAGTCACCCAAGTCTCAGGTATGTACCCACTGAGTCTGCGGGACTCAGACCCACTCTACCTTACCAAGCTCACTGGCATGGTTTACCATTCCACACTCCCCCTCACTTCCTCCACCCACATCCCTTCTTCCCTCTGCCTCCTATGACCATCTTGTTCCCATTCTAAGTGTGATTCAAGCACCTTCATTAGGCCTTCCTTCTTGTTTAACTTCTTGGGTCCATGGGGTGTGTCATAGGTATTCTGTACTTTATGGCTAATATCCACTTATCAGTGAGTATGTACCATACATGTCCTTTTGGATCTGAGTTACCTCACTCAGGATGTTATTTTCTAGTTCCATCCATTTACTTGAAAAACTCATGATGTCCTTGTTCTTAATAGCTGAGTAGTATTCCATTGTGTAAATGAACCACATTTTTTGTATTCATTCTTCCATTTAGGAACATCTGAGTTGCTTCTAGTTTCTTGCTATTATGAATAAGGCTGCTATGAACATAGTGGAACATGTGTCCTTATGGTATGGTAGATCATCTTTTGGGTATATGCCCAGGAGCAGTATAGCTGGGTCTTCAGGTAGAACTATTTCCAATTTTCTGAGAAACAGCCTGATTGATTTCCAGAGTGGTCGTACAAGTTTGCAATCAGGAATGGAGAAGTGTTCATCTTTCTCTATCCTCACCAGCATGTGCTGTCATTTGAGTTTTTGATCTTAGCCATTCTGATTGGTGTAAGGTTGAATCTTAGGGTTGTTTTGATTTGCAAATCCCTGATGACTAAGGAGGTTGAGCATTTCTTCAAATGCTTTTCAGCTATTGCAAGATTCCACTGTTGCGAATTCTCTGTTTAACTCGGTATCCCATTTTTATATTGGGTTTTTTGGCTTTTTGAGTCTAACTTCTTGAGTTCTTTATATATTTTGGATATTAGCCCTCTGTCAGATGTAGGATTGGTAAAGATCTTTTCCCAATCTGTAAGCTGCCATTTTGTCCTATTGACAGTGTCCTTTGCCTTATAGAAGTTTTTCAGTTTCATAAGGTCCCATTTATCAATTGTTGATATTAGAGCCTGAGCCATTGGTGCTCTGTTCAGGAAATTGTCTCCTGTACCAATGTGTTCAAGACTATTTCCCACTTTCTTTTCGATGAGATTTAGTGTATCCAGTTTTATGTTGAGGTCCATGATCTATTTGGACTTGAATCTTGTGCAGAGTGATAAATATAGATGGATCTGCATTTTTCTATATGCAGATCCTCCAGTACTATTTGTTGAAGATGCTTTCTTTTTTCCACTGTATGGTTTTGACTTCCTTATCTAAGATCAAGTGTCCATAGGTGTGTAGGTTTATTTCTGAATCTTTGATTCAGTTCCATTGATCAACTTGTCTGTTTCTGTACCAATACCATGCAAATTTTAACCATATTGCTCTCTGGTACAGCCTGAGGTCAGGGATGGTGATTCCTCCAGAAGTTCAGTTTTTGTTTTGGCTATGTTGGATTTGTGTTTTTTCCATATGAATTTGAGAATTGCCCTTTCAAGGTCTGTAAAAAATTGTTTTGGAATTTTGATAGGGATTGTATTCAATATGTAGATTGATTTTGGTAAGATGGTCATTCTTACTATGTTAATCCTACCTATCCATGATCACGGGAGAGCTTTCCATCTTCTGATATCTTTTTTAATTTATTTCTTCACAGGCTTGAAGTTCTTGCCATACAGATCTTTCATTTGCTTGGTTAGAGTCACACCAAGATATTTTATATTATTTTTGGCTGTTGTGAAGGGTGGTGTTTCCCTAATTTCTTTCTCTGCCTGTTTATCATTTGTATATAGAAAGGCTACTAATTTCTTTGAGTTAATTTATATTCAGTCTCTTTGCAGAAGTTGCTTATCAACTATAAGAGTTCTCTGGTAGAATTTTTTGGATAGCTTAAGTATACTATCATATCATCTGCAAATAGTGAGACCATGACCTCTTCCTTTCCAATACGAATCCCCATAATCTCTTTTTGTTGTCTTATTGATCTAGCTAGAACTTCAAGTACTGTCTCACCCCTGATTTTAGTGGGGTTGCTTCCAGTTTCTCTTCATTTAATTTGATGTTGGCTATTGGCTTCTTGTGTTTGCTTTTATAATGTTTTGGTATGTGTCTTGAATTCCTTATCTTTCCAAGATTTTTTTTTAATTTCTTTTTTGTTTTAGAATTATTTATTATATATAAGTACACTGTAGCTGACTTTGGACACACCAGAAGAGGGAGTCAGATCTCATTACAGATGGTTGTGAGCCACCATGTGGTTGCTGGGATTTGAACTCAGGACCTCTGGAAGAGCAGTCAGTGCTCTTAACCACTGA
>NC_034591.1:67735013-67754222 GCF_900095145.1 Mus pahari | reverse complement strand
TTTTTTTTGGTTTTTCAAGACAGGGTTTCTCTGTGTAGCCCTGGCTGTCCTGGAACTCACTCTGTAGAACAGGCTGACCTTGAACTCAGAAATATGCCTGCCTCTGCCTCCCAAGTGCTGGGATTAAAGGCGTGCACCACCACACCTGGATATATTAAACCATTCCTTTTGTTTGTTTGTTTGTTTGTTTTTTTGTTTTGTTTTTCGAGACATGGTTTCTCTGTATAGCACCGGCTGTCCTGGAACTCACTTTGTAGACCAGGCTGACCTCGAACTCAGAAATCCGCCTGCCTCTGCCTCCCAAGTGCTGGGATTAAAGGCATGGACCACTATGCCCGGCCATATTGAACCATTTCTACATCCCTGGCATGAAGTCTACTTAATCATGGTAAATAATGTTTTTAATGTGTGCTTGGATTTGGTTTGCAAGAATTTTATTGAATTATTTTTTAATTTTAAGAATTTTTATTTATTTATTGAATTATTTTTATATTTTAAGAATTATTTTTGCATCAATGTTCATAAGTGAGATTGGTCTGAGGTTCTCTCTCTTTGTTGAGTCTGTCTTTGTGGTGTCTAGGTGTCAGGGTGACTGTGGCCTCATAGAATGAATTAGCTAGTGTTTCTTCTGTTTCTATCTTGTGGAATAATTTGAGGAGTATTGATTTTAGCTCTTCTTTGAAAGCCTGGTAGAATTTTGCATTAAAACCATCTGGCCCTGACCTTTTTTGTTTGCTTGTTTGTTTGGGAGACTTCTAATGACTTCCTCTATTTCCTTAGGCAGTATGGGATTGTTTAGATAGTTTACCTCATCTTGAGTTAACTCTGGCAACTGAATCTGTCTAGAAAATCATCCATTTCATTTTGATTTTTCCAGTCTTGTGGAATACAAGCTTTTGAAATCTGACCTAATGATCTTTTGAATTTATCTGTTTTGGTTTTTCGAGACAGGGTTTCTCTGTATAGCCCTGGCTGTCCTGGAACTCACTTTGTAGACCAGGCTGGCCTCGAACTCAGAAATTCACCTGCCTCTGCCTCCCAAGTGCTGGGATTAAAGGAGTGTGCCACCACGCCCAGCTCCAATTTCTTTATGAAGGCACTTAGTGGTATGAACTTTCCTCTTAATACTGCTTTCATAGTATATGCTTGGATATGATGTGCCTTCATTTTCACTGAATTCTAGAAAATCTTTCTTTTTTTCTTTCCTAAGTGATCATTGAGTAGAGAGTTGTTCAGTTTCTTTGAGTATGTGGGCTTTCTGGTTCTTGTTGTTGTTGTTGAAGTTCTGTCTTTGTGGTGATTTGATGGAATGCGTTGGCTTGCTTCAATCCTCTTCTCTCTGTTGAAGCTTGCTCCATGCACAATTATATGATCGTTTTTGGAGAAAGTTCCATGAGGTGCTGAGAAGGTATATTCTATTTTGGGGTGAAAAGTTCTGTAGGTATCTGTTAAATCCATTTGGTTCATAAAATCTGTTAGCTTCATTGTTTCTATGTTTAGTTTTGGTAACCTGTCTTTTTTTTTTTTTTTTTTTTGGTGAAATGAGTCCATTGATGTTGAGATATATAAATGATCAATGATTATTAGTTCCTGTTATTTTAATGTTGAAGGTGTTCCCCCCCCCACCCAGTGTTTTAGTCTCTTCTTTTAGGTTTGGTGTGAAATGATCAAATTCTTGTGTTTTCATTGGTGTAGTTATCCTCCTTGTGTTGAAATTTTCTTTCTAGTATCCTCAGTAGGGCTGGTTTAGCAGAAATGTAGGGGTACAATCTTGTCTCTGAACCCTCAGGGATGTGGAGTCTGGGATGTCCACCTGCTCGGATTTTTTTTTTTTTTTAAGATTTATTTATTTATTATATGTAATTACACTGTAGCTGTCTTCAGACACTCCAGAAGAGGGCGTCAGATCTCGTTACGGATGGTCGTGAGCCACCATGTGGTTGCTGGGATTTGAACTCAGGACCTTTGGAAGAGCAGACGGGTGCTCTTACCTGCTGAGCCATCTCACCAGCCCCCTTGGATGTTTTATGTAGGGCCTTGAGGTGTGTCCAGTTTTTTATGAGGACAAGGAGTGGGCATGGAGCCCTGAGATGGAATGAATGTCAGGAAGCACAGAGTTAGTGGTTTGAGGGCACTGCAATGTAGTTGGCAATTGCTACCTGTGGATGTTTTTTCCTTCCACCGTTCTCCAGCCTTTCAACCCCTAACACTAGATAAGAGAGAAGAAAGGATAGAGGGGAAAGGGGCGACTTTATCATTAGACTACTTCCTGCTGATTAGAGGCATAGAGTTCCTTGGGGCAAGTTTGATCTTGGCTGTTAGGAATCTAATTTCTTCTTCTTGTTTCTATGCCCATGAATACTTAATAAACTTCAACCAACGGTAACCAACCAGCCAACCAACCAACCAACAACCCACCAACAACAGCTACCCCAACTCTCATGGCTCTTGCATTTATATACCCTCTCAAAAGTCCCCAGAATTCCAGACATCACATAATCACAGAAACTATCTACAGCTGGCAAACTCACACCCCTGCCAGAGCACAAGGCAAATCATAGTCAACTGCTGTGTACAGTCTGAAGCAGCTCCATATCCCATAGCTAGGATTAAAATGAAAACATATTCTTATAATATTTCTGTGTTTTTTTAAAGAAACCAAAATCCCCAAATTGACAATACACACCAGAACCTCACACCCAGAAGGTTCTCATTTGGGGACGCATTTCTACAATCTCTTCGTAACCTCTTTCTTAAACCAAAGTGCAAGCTCTATTCCCTACACTTGCCTTGGACACAGCATTCCCTGAGCTTTCAGAGTCATTGTTTGCCCTGAGTCAGATCTCTACCTGCCCACAGGCAATATTTCAACACTGGCTGCTCATTATGACTTGGTAGCAAGAACTTTACTATTTGATGCCAGAGGCAAGAACAACGGGGTACCTGGGGAAAAAATTCAGTCTAGTTCTGAGGACAAAACTAAAGCACAAGGAAGGAACAGTCAGCAGCCTTTCACTGACAATGGCTTTGACCTGTTCGAGTACAGAGAAGAGCTGAAGCAACGAGGAGATGCTGCGACCATCTCTAGAACTCTGAGCTTCCTTTTCCATGCCATGCCACTCTGCTGACTGACTGTCTATCTCCCTGTCCCCAGGAGGTGGCCAGTTCCTCTCTTCGCTCTAGGCTGCCCGGCTCACTTTTCTTAGCAAGTGTAACCCATATTACCCACTGTCCAACATCTGGAAGCAGCGGTTCCTCAGGTTTCCAGTTGTTATTCCTAAGGCATGATTTATGATAAAGACAGCTAGCTTTCTTCCCCTTCCTTACTCACTTCCTTCTTTCCTTCCTTCCTTTTTCCTTTCCTTCCCTCTTTCTCTCCCCTCCTTCCCTCCCTCCCTCGTTCTTTCTCTTTCTGACAGTGTTCCACGTAGTCAAGGCTGACTGTCAACTCCCTATGTAGAAGAACATGACCCTGCTCTACTAATTCTGATCCTCCTGCCTCTGTCTCCCAAGGGCTGAGGTCTCAGGTGTAGAGCACAATGTGGCTGGGAATCGCTCCCTGTGTGTACTGCAGATCAGTCTTCTAGGGTTGTGGTAATAGAGTACTACAGACTTGATGGCCTATAGAAGAGAAGGAATGTGCTCCCAGTTATGGAGGCCAGAAACCTAAGGTCCAGGTGGTGTCAAGTTGGTGGTGCCTCTCTCTGTCACTTGTAGATGGCCACCTTTTAACATGTTCTCTCTCGGTGCTTTCCTCTTCTTGGAAGGACATCAGCCATTGCAGATCCTGTCTTTATAAGACCTCATATAATCCTAGATAGCCCCTTAACATTTAAATCCGTGGATGTCTTGGGACACGTAGTTCAGATAGTGGCAGCCGTGTTTGTCAGATGCATGCTCCTTGGATCTTGATGGAACGTAGCCCAAATAAACTACATTTAAATAAAATTCTCAGTTGTAAATTAAACATACAGTAAGTTACAAAATGGGATGGGTTTAAACACACCTCATTTATCCAACATCCTAGCTAAACACCTGCACTACAGAGGGCTGGTGTTTTTCCTTATGATTGTTTGGGAAATTCCGTGGCCACTACCCAGAATCAGGGAAAATATATACCACAAAATCTACCCTGCAGAGGAGGGGATCGAAATTCAAGGTCTGATTTCTAGTTTCTACTGTATTTTTAGTAATATTTTGAAATACTAAGTAAATTATGCAAAAATAATTATTACACAAGAAAATCTGAGCATTAACTGGATGTTTTATTAGAACAAAATGACTGCTAACTACTTTATATGTGATGAGATAATTGTATGTTTTCTTTCTTTCTTTTTTTTTTTTAAAGATTTATCTATTATATATAAGCACACTACAGCTGTCTTCAGACACACCAGAATAGGGCTTCGGATCCCATTACAGATGGTTGTGAGCCACCATGTGGTTGCTGGGATTTGAACTCAGGACCTCTGGAAGAGCAGTCAGTGCTCTTAACCACTGAGCCATCTCTCCAGCCCGTATGTTTTCTTAAAAGGTCTTAGTTTTATAGAAAAATAAACTGAAATAGTTTTTAGATAGAATGATATAACTTCTGTAATTTTCTTTAGATATTAAAGTGAATAGGGCTATCAGAGCTTAGTAGGTAAACATACTTTCTGTGACCTGGGGTTGATCCCTGAAAGTAAAGGTGGAAAGAGAGAACCAATCCCGTAATGCTGCCTTCTGACCTCCACATGTGCAATATGTACCCCAGAAGTATACACACACACACACACACACACACACACACACACAAATATACACACACACACAAACACACACACATGCACACACAAATACATACACATACACACACAAACACATACACACACAAATACATACACACATACACACACAAGGTTAATCAATAGATTTAATAAAATAATTTAAAATGGCCAAAGAGATCAATTAGATAGGGTTAACCATACATTGAATAATGATTTGAATTTACATTATAGATTTTGTTTGTTTGTATTTGTATTTGTCTTTAACTTTTAGCGTTATGATTTTCATCTCTCAAAGTTCTTAGGGGGAAGCCCTCATGCCACGATGCTTCCTTCTCTCATTTTGTTAGCAGTCTGTCAGTTTCTTTCAACTTCTTCTTCCTAATGTATGAGGTAGGCTCAACTTTATTTTCAAATTCTAAGGCTTGTTATAATTCCCAGGCTGGCCTTAAACTCCTGAGCTCCGCCCCACCCCACCTCTCCTCAGTCTCTTGGGCTGGGTCTATGCCACCATGCCCAGATGAGACATACTTTATGCCTAGTGACTGCTGCAGTAGTTGCCAGCCTGCTTCTCTTGGCTCATTCGTAAAGGATTATTTGTCATGTGTTCAGTGAGTTGCTTTTAATTGTGAGCCCATGTTCTCGAGGTTTTATCTGTGGCTTGGCATTCCTGCAGAGAGACTCTCTCACATGGCTTCTGCCAGGCAGGCAGACAGGTACATCCAGAACTACTTTAAACATGATGTTTAGCTCTTATTTTTTGTGTTAACCTATGTTCATTTTAAAATGTATTTGTGTTTACATGTTTGCATGTTCACCACATGTTCGTTGGGTGCCCTCAGAGTCCGGAGCAGCATGCCAGGCTCCTCGGAGCTGGAGTTCCAGGAGGCAGTTGTGAACTTCCTGACATGGGAACTGAACTTGGGTTTCCTGGAGGAACAGTTGGCACTCTTATACAGCAGAACCACCTCTCCAGTCCCTGTACATTCTTGCTTTGAGATCATAGGCACAGATGCCCCTGGTTAGGGATTCTAGTGCCTCTCAGCCCCAGCACACGACCTGCTTCCAACTGCATCTCTGTGCTGCCTCTGTGTGGGTTTTCTCTGCTTCATTCTGTTACTGAGGATCCTGGCTTTATGCAGGAGAGTCATCTTGGCAGTGTTGGGCTCATGGGGCTTCTTCCATTCTGTCCAGGCTTCCTCATTTGCTGATCTTCAACCCAAAGACTGACTGAGTCTCTCTCTCTCTCTCCCTCTCCCTCTCCCTCTCCCTCTCCCCCCCCTCCCCCCCCCTCTCTCTCTGTGTGTTTTGGGTTTTTGAGACAGGGTTTCTCTGTACAGCCCTGGCTGTCCTGGAACTCACTCTGTAGACCAGGCTGGCCTCGAACTTAGAAATCCACCTGCCTCTGCCTCCCAAGTGCTGGGATTAAAGGCGTGCGCCACCATGCCCGGCGTGTGTGTGTTTTGACTGAATGTACATATGTGTATCACAGAGGCCAGAAGAGGGCTGGGACTAGAGTGACAGACAGCTGTGAGCTGCCATGTGGGTGCTGGGAATCGAACCCAGTTCCTTGAACTGGAAGAGCAGCCAGTGCTCTTAACTACTGTGCCATTTCTGCAGTCCCAAAGGTTGAGTCTTGACATCCACACTTGAAGGCCCCCGGTTGCCTGTTTATTTGACCCTCCTGAGAAAACTCTGGCTCGGAGCTGGTTTTCTCCTGTTGTCTTTTGGGGGTGGGGGTAGGGATGTGAAAGAATCCTATTTTAGTTTCCTGTCAGCTCAATCGAGTGTTAAGAGCTGGTGACTCCTTATTCAGATTTCTTCTGACAGGATTCTTAGGTGCGGTTTCTTCTTTGAAGGCCTGTTATGACACCCCCACACAACAACTCGCCAGCAACGAACTCTAGCTTTCTCTCCACAACACAGCGTATTGTCTGTCAGACTGATGGACAAGTTGAGAACTGACTAAGAACATGGCACCTTAGGGGCTGGAGAAGTGACTGCCTTGCAGAAGAACCCAGTTTGGTTCCCAGCACCCACGTCAGGCAGCTGACAACTGCCTATAACTCCAGTTCTAGGGGGATCTGCTGCTCTCTGGCCTCTGAGCTCGCTCTCTCTCTCTCTCTCTCTCTCTCTCTCTCTCTCTCTCTCTCTCTCTCTCTCACACACACACACACACACACACACACACAGGGGGGGAGTGGGGGGGGGGAGAGAGAGAGAGAGAGAGAGAGAGAGAGAGAGAAGAGAAAGTAGCATTACCTTGAAGTTCTCTGAAATATTCTTGTTTTCCTAATAGTTTGGATCTGAGAACTACTCTAGGTCACAGATAGGCAAGCTGACTGTAAAGGGCCAGGCAGCAAATATAGGCTTTGAAGACTCCTGTGTCAGAGCTACCCAGCTGTGCTGCTGTAATGGCTGAGCAGCTGAGCATGAATAAATGAAATGTGGCTGTCCAGGCTCTGAGGTATGTCTACTTGGAGGCAAAGGGAGGCAGAGAGGAAACTACTGAGCCACTAAGCCCTGGCGTTTAGGGCCTAGGTAACTGTAGTGAGATCTTGTCTGGTGGTGGAAGAGGAGGAGCGGGGAGAGGGGGAAGGAGAGGGAGGAGGGGAGAGGTAGAGGGGAGGGGGAGGGAGAGAGAATAGTAATCTTTACTTGCGCACACTGACCTCTGCATTTCCGATAACTGTTTTGTATCATCTGGGGATGGCTCTGCTTCCCCTCCCTGCTTTCTTTGCCTATTTTTCTTTCCGAGCTGGGATGGACCCCAAAGCTTCACTCATGCTATGACTTCATTTTTCCCCCTAGTCATTTAGAAGTGTAAAAACTATACGTTGCTTGTGGGCAGGAGTATGGCTTTGGCAGGGAAACTGAAGTCTGCCTGACGTAGAGTACATTAGCTTCCTGGAGGCTCTGTGGAGAAACAGTTAACTCTGTCTTAATTTCCCACAGGAGAGCATCAGAACCTGAAGACGCAGAAGTGGCCTCCCCGTCCTCTCCATCATCTGACAGGTGAGGGTCAGGGAGGGACACAGGCTTCTGAGCACCTTGCTAGCGACAACATGACGTCAGCAGGAACACAGGCTGTCCCACTCTAGGCCTGCCTGCCTACTTTCCCACACTTGTTCAGGTCCAAGCCAGAGCTTTGTCTCCACAACCACAGAAGCCTCCTGCCACAGAAACTAAGCCCTGCAGTTTAAGGCCAGCCCAGGTAACATAGTGAGACCTTGGGGGGAGGAAGAAGAGGAGGAGGAGTTGTTCAGCAACAGCTCTGGTCTTTTCAGGGAAGCAGAATTGGTTTCATACATACACTAAAGGTAAGGACTGGGCTCAAGGGTTGATGTTTGTGTTGGCATCGGTGTAGCTGTATTGAACAGCATGACTGCACTGTGAGTGTAAGCGCAGTTTGGTTTGTAGATGACATTGTGAGATGCCTGGGGAAGTTAAGCACAGACTAAACACTGGCTGAGTACTAAAGCCGTGCAACTGCAAAGGGCCTGCCCGAGTTACTACTCTACCTCGGTGCAGAGACACCACGACCAAAGACACTCTTACAAAAGAAAACATTTCATTAGGGGCTTGCTTACCGTTTCAGAGGGTTAGCCCATATTCACAGTGGCAGGAAGCATGGTGGCAGGCTGGCGGGGGATGGAGAGCTTACCCACAAGCAGGCAGGCAAAAAGAGCAAGACTGGGCCTGGCAATGAACCCCTCCCGCAGTGACACACCCCTCCCAACAAAGCCACACCTCCTAACTCTTCCCAAACCAACTGGGGACCAAGCACTTTAATATATGAGTCTATGGGAGCCATTCTCATTCAAACCACCACAGGGCCCATAGGAGAGCTCTGATTTCTTGTAGAATCTTAAGGATAAAGGAGATGGCTACTGACAACAAACAGAAGTTGCCCTTGCAGGTGAAGCTGAGGCCAGTGGGTGGCCCAGGACCCAGGTCAGTGAAGTCACAGCAGTGACTACATGAGCAGTGACTTACTGTGCTGGTCTAGAATCCCAGCTCCACAAACTCAGTCCTGTGTCTCTTATTATCTCTTCGATCTCTCCTACACCTAGAACCACTCTAGCATTCAATAAAAGATGATTAAATGATCAAAATCAGTCCGCAACGGTTGATCCCTGGACGCAGACCTTTGAATTTTCATGGTCTCTGCCCCACAGCATTGGAAGCCTTCTTCAACAACAGCCAACCAACCAAACAGCAACAAGCAAACTGCAAACGCAGACAAACAACTAACACCAACAAACGGAAACAACCCGACAAATAACAACAATAACAAACATCAACAAAACACCTTCAAAGAATTGTTCCCCTACTAGGGTCCCCCCAAAGGAGGTCACCCTCATCCTCTGGAAGACTGTCTTCTCGCCTGCTCTTTGTGTCACTTGAGCTTAAGAGTTTCGTGCATTCTGTGTGTGATGGGTACTTTGAGTGTATTGCCTTCAGACTATGGGATTTTCAGATTATGGGAATTTCAACCCAGGGAAACAGATATTTGTGAATGCCTCAGAGATGCTTAGGATGCAGACATTTATCAAAGCCCTAGAAATAAGCAATTCCTGGAATAATTTGTTACATACACAAGTACTTTTCGTGAGAAATTTTAATTGTCAGCTAACGTCAATCAAGCCATCCCTGTCTCTTAGGCTATTTCCTTCATTCTGCAAACAGTTCCCGTAGAAGAGGTTAAATGACTTCTTACGAGGGTCACTTGGAAAATATTAAATTGACACAATTTACTATTTCAGACCTCTTTCCTGCTACTAGATTAGAAGATTAGAATTTGTTTAGATGAAGCTACATAAACAAAGTCATGGACCTGCCGCCTTGACTGTTCTGTATCTGCTGTTCTCTGCTGCCCCCTGTTGACATGAGCAAGGAAGCCATCCCAAGCCCAACCATGCTCATTCTTGTCCTGGGACCAGCAGAATAAGGATTCTCTGTTGGTTTCTCAGAAATCCAAATTATAGGGTCCCACCTCCACAAGACTGCGTTAGGAACCATGGGGCTGAATCTAAGCAGTCTGTGGATTCTGCAGCAATCTGAAATCAATGTCCTGTTTTGGGTACTAGTGAACGGGCTCCTTGGTATGTAAAAATCAATCAATCAATCAATCAATCAATCAATCAAGCTTCTTCGCAGTGTTTCTGTCCCCAGGCTGAGAATATAACACTAGGCCATACCTGCACTCATTCTTCCATCTGGAGCAGTAGCGGCCCTGCGAAGTGAGTCAGAGAGGGGCAGCATACCCCTTCTACAGCTGGGACAGAGGCAGAAAAGACTCCTAACATGCCATGTCACTAGGTTACAAAGCTTTAAATGTCAGGGCTGGGTTCAATACAAGGCTGCTGTTCAGATGCCCATGCCCAGGACTCCTTCAGTTGCTCTGGGCTCCTGGGCTGTGGGGCTGGGGGCTGTCCCGTAGGCACAGGGTGTTCAGCAGCCCTGGGCTCTCCCCACTAGATGCCAGTAGCACCCCACCCTAGTTTTGACAACCACAAATCTCTCCAAACATTGCCAAACACCCCTGGCTAAGAAGCCCTGCCCTAAGTGGCCAGCACTTTTTACATTCTTTGGAGGCAATTTCCAAACAAAAAGCTTCTTTTTGCTTCTAGGCCACCTGGGGGGGGGTGTCAAAGTACCAGACTGAATGTTGCCCTCCCCCACAATGCCTCAAAATGAACAGTCATTCTATAATACCATCTAGTATTTGGGAGGTATAATCAGATTTATCCAGTTGTCCACCTTCGTCAAGGTAGATACAGTCTGGACTCTCAGATCTCACTTGGCTGCTATTAAGGGTCTGCTGGTATAGAACAGACAAGGCCTCATAGGTCAAGTGCGGCCCACCACATGCTTTATAAGTGTCCATGGATAAATGAATGGATGGGTACTTCATTAAACTACACAGGGAAAATTTTCTCCCCAATATAATAACCACACCAGCTTATTAGACTGCCTTTTTAATGAGTAGAGTATGTACACACACGCACCATACACAAAGCCCGGGCCCATTATAATTTTGTCAGGAGCTCAGGCGTGTTCAGTGAGTTGGAAGACAGCTAGATGAAGCATGGCCTTCAGGTGGTGACTAGCTGGATTCATGCCCATGTTATGTGGAAAGCTGAGGGGTCGTTGGTATCTCCCCCAGTTAACCTAGGACCTTAAGTAGCAGTGACCCCACATCCCCCTTCAGACACAGCGTGTCCACCCCAAGAACAGTGTAAAAACCACAATACAGATGGGAAGAAACACTAAGCCTTCCCATATTGTCTCTAAAATGCTATTTAACCACACTCCCTAAACCATGATATACATTTTACAATAATCCTTAGAAAACAACAGTTCCTGGTCACGTACTTCTGCACAGTTCACATAAATGTACAGAAGAGTGGGTTCCCGGTCAGAGGGAAGGCCAAAGACTTAGAGTGTCCTTGGCTTGTCCTGGAGCAATGGATCCTTCTCCTGGCCTCCTCGGAAGAACGGGGCTTTCGCGTGGCTGAGGAGAACACTCAGGCCTTTGGCCTTGACCGTGTTCCCGGGGCCGTTTCCAATTGGCTTGTACGCCTTGTGTTTTCTGAAAACAATGTGTTGGACAGGACTTTAAGAATATCTTCAACTGAACTAAATTCCTTCCTATAGCGTTTCTCATGACAGGTGCAAAAGAGCTAATTCCACTCAGCCCTGCCTGTCGCTTGGAACACACCAGCATCACAGGAGAGTATGGCTTATTTTCTCTTCAAGCAAGAAGCACTCACTTTGAGATTTCGTTAAACATCACAAAAAACAATTTTGTCAAGTTACTGACAAGTGGTAGCACTTTCAGGATTAAAATAAACAAATTCTGCCGGGCGTGGTGGCGCACGCCTTTAATCCCAGCACTCGGGAGGCAGAGGCAGGCGGATTTCTGAGTTCGAGGCCAGCCTGGTCTACAAAGTGAGTTCCAGGACAGCCAGGGCTACACAGAGAAACCCTGTCTCGAAAAACAAACAAACAAACAAAAAAAACAAAAACAAAAACAAAAACAAACAAATCCCAAGCCACAGTAAAATTAATAGGTCCCAGTCTGGTATTTGTGGTTCGATGGACCGCATTTCCTCTCATGCATTTCCTCTCATACACATAATATTTAAAAGGAAGAAAGAAAAATGGCACATTCATACAGACGAATGCTATTTGCTTTTGACTACCTGCTATAGAGATGTAAAGTGTTAAAATCAGAAACTTACTTGTACAGCAAGATGGTAACCATGGTGACAAACACAGCCAGGCAACCGATGGAGATCAGGACACCATTCACTGCTCTCAGAGGGGAGCCTGGGTCTTTAAAGCAGAAGAAAACTGCATGAGTTAGGCTGCATTCCTCCATCCGTTGGAGGACATCTGCTTGTGATGCTATTGAATAAATGAGCAAGCTTTCAACTGCTTTCAACACTAAGGGGCTAAAAGGCTCTCACACTCTATTGTGCTGGCCTCTGGCCTCATCTCAGGCTCTATGCCACCCCCCCCATGTGCATGGCCCCTGCTGGGACCGCCCTTCCCTGGCTCCTTTCAGGTTTCCTCAATAGCCCAGTGCCTTCCCAGCATTTCGGAGGGCACCATCTCTCCTCTGTCACTACCCTGCCTGCCTCTTCCTAGGCCTGGATCACACTGTACCTTATTCCTTCCCTCATTTCATCTGCACCAAGGGCCACAAACGCAGGGACTTTGTCTTCTTTCTCCTCTGTACCCAGCAAACCAGCCAGTTCTGTCTCCATCCCAAAGCATATCTGGTCAGCCGAGCTGCCCCTAGGAGGTCCTCTTTATTGATTACAATGGTCTCTCCATCATGTGATCATAAGATCTTCTCACCTGTGAACGCCTCACCCTTGCTTACAGAATGAAACTTCAGAGACTCTAACAGTGGCCTTGGTGTGATCTCACTGTTTATATTTAGGTCTTAGCTCTACCAAGATGGTATTACTGAACAGCACGACTCACCCCACACCCTGTCTAGGGCGCTAACCACTGCCTTTACCTCCATTCCAATCTCCCCACCTCATTCCTCTGTTTTTTTTTTTTTTTTTTTTTTTTCTCCTCAAAATATCATCTTGTTAATTTGTTTATTGCCTGGGTTTAAAACAAGTCTGATTATATGTTTTGAGTTGGGACCTAACTGACAAATTCATAGGTAAGCAATACCACACACACACACACACTCAAAACAAAAAACAAGGGGCTGGAGAGATGGTTCAGTGCTTAAGAGCACTGACTACTCCTCCAGAGAACTTGGGGTCAATTCCCAGCACCCACATGGCAGCACAATAACCCGGTTTCAAGGGGATCTGATGCCCACTTCTGGACTCTACAGGAACTGTACCAGTGTGGTACACAGATGTCTATGCAGGCAAACTATACACACACGCACACACACACACACACACACACACACACACACAAAATAAAATTTAAAACATCTCGGGCTGGTGAGATGGCTTAGCGGTTAAGAGCACTGACTGCTCTTCCAAAGGTGCTGAGTTCAAATCCCAGCAACCACATGGTGGCTCACAACCATCCATAATGAGATATGACGTCCCCTTCTGGTGTGTCTGAAGACAACTACAGTGTACTTATGTATAGTAAATAAACAAATTTAAAAAAAATTTAAAACATCTTAAAAAATAAACAAACAAAGCCCCCAGGCAACATCAAAAACCGACAGCCGAGCAGCTGGGAGGGTGGCTCAGCAGGGCAGGGCTGCTTTTGCAGAGGATCTGAGTTCTTTGACTAATCATGTCTAGATGTTCACAACCAACTGTAAATTCAGATCCAGGGCCTCCGACATACTCCTCTGGCCTCCGTGGGCACCTGTATGCACATATATGCACACATGATCGTGAGAGCGCACACACACACACACACACACACACACACACACACACACGCGTGCGCGCGCACATACATACACCCACACTCCAAATTCTTTAGAACAGAAGCAGTTAAGTTTCAGTCAGTCATAAGCAGCTTAATTGATTGACTCTGGGCCTCAATTCCGGAGGCCGTCAGCAATGGTGGCCCCTGGGCCCTGACAGCCAATTTGGGGTGCCGTCAATGGGAGCTGGTTTGGGCCACTTCCGACTCTGGCATTGCTCAGTTCGGTGCTTAAACAAACTGTGAAATTGAATTGGTCTAAACGTTTTCCTATAACATCTGTTCCTGCTCAGGAAAGCTGGGAGCCTCCTTGTTTTGTTCCTCAGTCAGTGACTTCTGTCCCGTGCAGAGCTCTGTGCTGAGCACAGACAGCTTAGTGTATCAATCAATAAAGAGAATTTCAGCTAAACATCAGTTGGTTTTCGGTTGGACTATCACTATTTCTGAAACTCTGATTTTGAAATTTGAGTTATTAAGTTAGAAGACTCACTGGATTACAGGTTTTTTTGGGGGGGTTGGGATTTTGTTTGTTTGTTGTTGTTTTTGTTTTTGTTGTTTTTCGAGACAGGGTTTCTCTGTGTAGTCCTGGCTGTCCTGGAACTCACTCTGTAGACCAGGCTGGCCCCAAACTCAGAAATTCGCCTGCCTCTGCCTACCAAGTTTAAAGGCGTGCGCCACCATGCCCGGCTGAGTTTTGTTTGTTTGTTTGTTTGTTTGTTTGCTTTTTCTGACTTCCCTTCTTACTGCTCTGTGTGTGTGCACGGTTGCATGTGTGTATGGTTTTGTGTGTGCATGGTTGTGTGTGTGCGTGGGTTGTGTGAGTGTGGGTGCACTTGTGAACATGCGGAAATAAAATAAAATCGCAGGTGTCATTCCTCTTGTTGTTTGAGACTGGCTTTCTCTTTGGCTTGGAAATTGGTCAAGTGTGTTAGACTGAACAGTGAGTGAGCTTCCAGGAGTCTGTCTGTCTCCAGGATTTCAGGTGCATATCAGCACACCTGGCTCTTTGTGGGGGTTCTGGGGATCTGAACTCTGGTTCTCATGTTTGCAAGGTAAGCTCTTGACTAACTGAACTCACTCTCTCTCTCTCTCTCTCTCTCTCTCTCTCTCTCTCTCTCTCTCTCTCACTCTCTCTCTCTCTCTCTCTCTCTCTCTCACTCTCTCTCTCTCAGATTTTGTTATGTGCTATACCCGAGCTGGCCTTGCACTTGCGACCCTCCTGTGTCAACTTCCTAAGTGTTGGGAGTGTAGGCATGTGTCCCACACCACACACTCCAATTTCCTGTTTTTCTTTTCTTTTCTTAAGATGCTGGGATAGAAGCCTCCTGGTCTTGATGGCTCACTCATGCCAGGAAAGTGCCCAACCGTTATGCCCCATCTCAGTCCCCTTCCTTCAGTTCTCAGTCACTTACTACAACAAAAACAACAACGTGGAACGAGCTAAGATTTTAAAGGTAATTCTGAAAGGCACAGGACTGGGGCAGTCCCAGATGCACAGCTCCTGGAGGTCAGACACTGAAATGTCCCCAGCCTCTAGCTGCACCATTGTATCTTTCTCCCCCCACATTCCCCCAGTTCTCTGGCAGGTGCCAGTGTGCCCTGCCCTGTAAGAGGCAGGATGCTCTCTCCACCTCGTTCTCAGTGCTACAGTGCTATGGTAAATGTTCTTGTGAGTTACTGCATACCTATGCCACATAATGACAACTCAGTCAACAACAGCCAGACTGTACACATGATGGTTCAAAGAACCTGGCCATGAGATAAACATTGTGAGGGAAGCCTTCAAGGGCTTTAACATTGGGTGTAGACTTCTGCTGCAGGAATTGCTCGTAAGGTTATAAACAAACCTCACCTTTGCCAGGGATAGAGATCAGGGTGCTGGTGAGGGCCAGGCTTACATCATCTCCCAGAGTGAAATTCACACAGTAGGTGCCAGACCCATTGAAGACTCTTCTCACAGACAGCAGACACAGCCTGTCCACGGCCACAGGGCTGCAGACCCTGTTCTGGGCCATCTGGCAGGTGGGGTCAGAGATGATCGTACAGGCTTCCATGGGGGTGCTGTGATGTGGGACAGCGGGGAGGGCACAGAGCCCATGAGAGAGAAAAGAAGGCACAGTTTGGGGGGGGGTGTTTTTGAAACAGGGTTTCACACTGTTGACCCGGAACTGGTGATCTACGCCATAACGGTTTTAAGCAGGGCTTTTCCTTTTCTTTTCTTTCATTTCTCCTCTCCCAGCATTTCCTTTCTTTTTTCTTTTTCTTTTCTAAAAACAGGGACTCATGTAGTCAGGTTGTGTTCAAACTTACCATGTAGTTAAAGATGGCCTTAAGGCCTGACTGTCCAGCCTCCACCTTTAGGTACTGTGATTACAGGCATGCAGTCCATGTCCTGCTTTATGAAGTGATGGGGATCCAACCCAGGGCTTCTCATATGCTAGGATGCCCTCTACCCTGCACCCCCCTCCTTTTTTTTTTTTTGAGAGAAAGGCTCACTGTACAGCCGTGGTCTCCTGCCTGACTTAGCCCCTCATGACTACTGGGATTAGTCTCCTACACACAGCTCATCTGAGGTTTCTAATATGTAGGTGTCTAAATCACCTTCAGAAGGATGACTATGGCCAAGCCCTTTATTCAGACTTGGGGTCCTCACGTAGCCCATCCTCTGGCATGAGCCTGTACTTACGCCCCTTTGCAGGTCACAATGAAGTCCATCAGGGAGTTGTCAGGCTGTGGTGTGGGCATGGGGACATCTGCTATCTGCATGATGCTGACTTCCAGGATCCCCTCTAGCAAAACAGCCACCATAGAGAAGTGTCAAAATGCCACAGAAACCAGAGGGAACCATTCTGCCATAGACTGTTTGCTGGGTTGAAATCCCAACTAAGTTTTGGTGTGAGGGGGTGAAACCTCTGTTGGGGATGTGGTCAGTGCCCTTATGGAGGGACCTCAGGGAGCCCCCTTGTCTCTTCTGCCATGTGAGGACACAGCAAGGGGGTGGCCTTTCACAAACCAGGAAGTGCTCCTTTTCAGACACCAGACTTGACATTTATCCTCCAGGATAGCAATCCATGAACCCCAGCTGTAGGCCCCCCGAGCCTTTAAACCCTGTTAGTTCTGTCACTTCTTAACTAACTATAGAATGTCCTTTAACAAAGGAGAAGGAAAGAGAATAAGAGACACCTTCTTGCATCACCTTAGACAGGACAAGGACCCTGCCCCTTTGTCTCTGCCCTTCTACTGTTAGCTAAGTGAACGGGTGCTTTGCAGATTCTGGCATCCCTCCCCACTGGTCTTCAGCCTTACCTACAATTGTGATGGTGGCTCCGAAGTAGCCATATCTGTTTATTCGGCAGTTTTCATTGGAAATGTCACTCAGCTCCATGGACTTGTAACCAGTAGGCACTAGAAAGTTTAAGTCATAAAAGTTTAAAATAAACAGGGATGAAGAGTGTGATGGAGTTAATGTAATATTACAAGAAACAGAGACACGTGTCCATTTTTCTTTATTATTTTTGTTTGGTGTTTGTTTTATCTTTTTCCAGACAGGGACTCACAGAGCCTAGGCTGGCTTAAACTTCAGCTTGACTGTGGTTTTTCAGGCCTGTAGTCGCACTTGGCTATTTGCCTGGCTTTTGAGCCAGGGCTTCAAGCTGCTGCTTACTGACTTACTGCAGTGCTGGGAATGGAACCCAGGCCTGCGCTCTGCTTCTCAGCTACATCCCTGCTGCCCCTGATTTCTGAGTTTACCTGAACTGTATTCTGAAGCTACTTCCAGAACAGAGGGCACATACTTGCTTGTCAAATAATGATGTTCAATAATACAAGCTGGGCCAATGATGGATCAGTGGGTAAAGAAGTTTGTTTTGTGAGCCAGGCAAGCCTAGTTTGCATGTAGAAGGAGAGAACCAATCCCCTATAGACAACCCCCCCATCATCACTCCCACCAATAATAATAATGATAATAATACATTTTTATAAAAAATAAAAGCTCATTTATATGGTCTACATAGCTGGAAATTTTCACTAGTGGGGAAAAAAAATCCTTCTACAAGTCATGCTTAGCCCCTGACAGCACACAGCTGTAACCCCAGCCCTGTGCTGGGTGGAGATAGATCTCAGGTGGTTCCCTGGCCAGCCAGCTAAGCCAGAAAGCAATCTGTGGGTTCAGCAAGGGACCCTGTCTCAAAATGTAAGGTCAAAAGCCACAGCGGAAGACTCCTGGCATCAACCCCAGGCCTATACACACACCGACTGGTGTGGAGTGAGGTGACCCACACACATATATATATATACCACACATACAACATACACCCCCACACACAGACAGACACATAAACACATACACAAATAAATGGTTAAACATATAAAAAGCTATGGCTAACTTATGGGATCACTCCAGGCCCCATTGCTTAGCCCTCCCCACCGCAGCTGCTTTAAGGTGTTTTGAATTGATTACGGGTGAGCGAGCATCTTTGCATGAAGACAGGACTCCTCTCTGTAGAGCTGAACTGGCTTTTGTTTTACAGCTTGACTTAGGAAAAACAATAGCAGCAAATGAAAATACCTTTTGAAATTGGCTTCAGAAATATGTTTGACATATGGCATGACACAGCTTCTAAGAAAAACAGCTGGTTTGATAAAATGTGATTTCAAAAGCCCAAATTAAGTAAAATAACCAGCTTTCTTTTTAGATACTAAAGGCATCTATAATTTATTTAGAATTTCCAGCTGCTCTTTCTATTTATAAGGACGATTATCTATTCTGGCAGATAAAGGTTCTTATTGATGTAGCTCGGTTGGGAGAGTACCAGCCCCATCATTTGAAAAGGCCTGTGTTTGGTCCCCAAGTGTGGTGCTGTGGGCCTGTAATCCCAGCAATCAGAAGGTGAAAGCTAGAGGACCACCAGGAGATAATATTGAGTTTGAAGCTAGCCTGGGCTACATAAGAGGCTGGGGAAAGGGAAATGGAGGAGGAGGGAGGGGAGCGGGGAGGGAGGGGGTTTAGAGTCATACTAAGATGAAGCTGTCTGTCTGGACTAGCCCAGTACTGGACTTGGGATTCCTTAGTTGTTCACCAGCAAGCTTGTGGGTGTTTATCAGTACACCTTGTGACTCTGTGCTGACACCCGGTCAGGTGAGATAGATCTCCATGCATAGTAACTGAAATCTCTCCGTGGTTATTTAGCAAAGAGGGGCAAAGAACACAGCACATGATGTGAACCCATTTACATAACATCCAAAATGACAAAACACATAGGATGTTTGTAAATGTATAGAGAATGATCTGGACAGAAACTCGGCCAGCAATGCCAGGATGAACTGGGGGACTTTTCCTTCTATGCTTCCTGGTTAGTTCCAACTTTCAGTAAGAAATGTGGATTAACTATTTTATAATTTTTTTTTTGTTGTTGTTTTTTTCGAGACAGGGTTTCTCTGTATAGCCCTGGCTGTCCTGGAACTCACTTTGAAGACCAGGCTGGCCTCGAACTCAGAAATCCGCCTGCCTCTGCCTCCC
>NC_034591.1:67694783-67734988 GCF_900095145.1 Mus pahari | reverse complement strand
AGTGCTGGGATTAAAGGCGTGCGCCACCACGCCTAGCTCCAATTTAAACCTTTCTATAAAGGAATAAATTTGGGTAATGTTAACCAGAGAAATCAATACAAGTTTGAGGCTGCCCTAGGTTACAAATCAAGTTCAACGCCAGCAAGGCAACATAGTCAATCTCAAGGTGATTGACTAAATCACGGAGTAACTAAGTAACTGATGACGACCACCATGATCACTGAATAACTAAGTAACTGATGACAACCACCACCAAGTCAATCACTGAATAACTAAGTAACTGATGACGAAGACCACCAAGTCGACCACCACCGTCACACTGCTCAAGAAATACTCACTTAAAGAGGGGCTAGGTGTTGATAATGTGGGAGAAGGTGGAGGCGAAGGCGGAGGGCATGGTCCGGGCACTGCAGTTTGCACGGTGAGGTTAAGATTGAAGGTTCCATTGAGCACATATGTGTGGTTTAAAGTGTGATTGTTGGAGACAAACAGGCCCGTGTTGTCCCCAAAGTTCCACTTGTAGGAAATGGCAGAGTCATTGAGGAAGCGGCTGGGATCATGAATGAGGACATTGAAGACGATGGGGAGGTCTCGGAGGAAGATCTCATCAGACAAGTTCCGGTCATTCTTCTGGGACATGGTCACGAATACAGGGATCTGATCTAGAAGATACAACACAAGAAAAAAGGAAAACAGGTGGCTCGCCTATGAGGGAGGGCTGTAGAGATGCTCTGCCTGAAGACCAAAACTAGACCTCCTCATAGGTAAGCCTTAGAGTCTCCCAGCTGCCAACATGTGGGCCAGCACAGCACAGAATTACATAGCTAAGCTCTGCTGGAGTCCAGATGAGCCTCACCCGAACCCGTCTTCCTCCACTGCTGTGGAGTTCACGCCACGCACCTGTTATCACATACACGTCTTTCACCTTCGAGATGGGAATGTATGCCCGGCCATATCTTCGAAAGACAGTCACTTCCATGACCTGAGGGCCAGCCGTCAAGTTGGCTGTGTTTATAGAAACTCGTGCTGAACACCGACCCAGTTTTTGGAAATACTGACCTGTGGAAGGATGGACATTTCGAGTTACTGGTAACATCACATGATCTTTAGGCAGAGTTGTTTCTGAAAGGTTAAAGGTTGCTCTTCGGAGAGAACAGGCTGGAAGCTCCTAAAGGGGTCTGGTCCCAGCCTTGATGCAAAATCTGATGCAGCAACTTTACGGTGCATGCAGGTAACAACTGCTCACAGCTGGTTAGCGTGGAGGAGCTCTACAGAGGGACAATCCAGCCAGTTCCTAATTTATAGATGAAGACTATTAGGTTTAAGTGCTTTGCACATGCAATTCATACTCTTCCCTTAGGACTCATTTAATGCCATGGTGAGGTATCTGCAAGAGTTTTAATAGGTTCCTGTATCCACAAATGTGCCTTGTTTTTGTAGCAAATTAAAAGCACGTGATGTAAGTACATGGGCATAGCTCTGCTTAGGTTTTCCAGGGAGACTGGAATTCCACTTCCTAGAAGGACTTGTACTGAAACCCAGCAAGACAAGAAAGAGCAACAGCAGATCACAGATACGGATCACAGATATGAAGGGAATGCACTGCCCACAGGAACACAGATGCGTCATTCCGTTTCCCTCTGCAGCCATCCCTGAAACTCACGGGTGCTGGCCACAGCCACGGCAGGTCAATTGACCGCAGAGCCACCATGGCACCAAGAAAGCCGGTTTCAGCCTGGCATGATACCCGGCCTATTCTGTGCTTTGTTCAGTGGGAGTGCTTTGTTAATCCTGAATAAAAGGATATTCTCTGAGAAAGGACAAAACCTTTAGAAATCCAGGGGTTGCTCAACTGGAGCAGATTCTGAAAATTTAGCCTTAGTTGGCTCCTGGTGGTGGTGGTGGTGGTGGTGGTATGTGTGTGCATATGTGTGTGTGTGGTGTGTGTGTGTGTGTGTGTGTGGTATGTGTAGTGTGTACATGTGTATTGTGTGTGTATGTGTGTATATTTCTGGTATATGGCATGCATGGTGTGTGTGTGGTATGTGCGGTATGTGTGTGTATGTATGTTATATGTGTGTGGGGTGTGTGTGTATGTTTTGCTGATTTCGTACATGCTGGGCGTGTATCCTCCCACTCACCCATAGACGTGGCCCTCTGGTAATATACTGAGAATTCAGCAGCCTTGTTAATAATGACCTAATTTTGTTACTCTTAAAATAACACTTCACTAATAATTCAGCAAAGTGAAACCTTTTATGGTTTTTAGAAAACCGAGGGTAGACCATGACAGAAAAGAACAGTATCTATGTTGTTCTAGATCCACACATTGATGTATTATTCAGTCATTAAAACAATTTAAGGACTTTTAAATAATATAGACAAGTGCTACAATAACAAAATAAAATGTGTTTCCGTTATTATTTTAAACAAGAAATATTAATACTTAAAATGCCATTATTCAATACCAATCATGTCTGATGTTGTTTGTGAATGATTTTTATATTTTGTATATGCTCTTCTATGTTTCCAAATTTCCCACAGAGAATATGCTTCTTTAACTTTAACTAATTAATTTAAGAACACTAACAGATTAATGAATAAACAACCATGTGCCTTTCAAATACATTTTTTTTCATAGGACTATGTTAGGCTAGTCTTCGTTTGTTGTTGAAGAGAAAGCCAAAATCTCCCCCTCTTGTTCTCATTTTATGCCTGTGGTGTGCTGCAGACATGGCAAGCTTAGCCAGGATTTCATTTCCCCTCACTGTTCACCAAGTAAGGAGAAGAACAGAGGGATGGGTGTTACAATTTCAATTAGAGAATAAGAAAGGATAAGGTCTAATGTGAAAGGAACGTAAAAAGCTAAGAGTTTGTAAAAACCAAACCAAGTGTGTGAAAGACGTAGACGAAGCTCCATTTCTTCCATCCATAGGGGCGAGGGAAGGGCCTCCTGTCCGGGAACCTGAGGCTTTGGCTGCTGCCATCTTCCCGGTCACCATCATCTGCCCCTGCAGTCCAGTTGTAGACATACAGGTCAGACGTCAGCCCCAAATCTAACCAAGAACAAATGGGTCGAGTTAGTTTTCTGGTCTCCTAATGCCCAATGGTCAGCCCCCAAACACCTCAGTTTCCCAGACCCACGGTAAACGCCGCTACGGGGCTAACATCATCATGTTCAGAGTCCACCCACCGCGTACTGATGCATTCCCGTCTATCTGCTGTATGTCAATAAAATGTTATATTATTAATTTCCAGGAAACTTCCATCTGGTGATTTTACTTAACACACGCATCTCCCTTTTGTGTCTCTGAATCTCAGTGTTCTCCAAAACGACCTACAGGACACACCATCTTCTAGTGTGGCACTCTGTCCTCAGCTTCTTTCCCTCACTCACTGATATCACAGCCAAGTCCTTTAGCAGAGGACTGCTCTTAGGAGGGTATTACCTCATATAATCGCAGTACCACGCCTACCCCAGCAAGGCCTGCACATCACCAGGTTTACAAAAACCTGAAGGGTACAGGCAGCTCACCACGTAGGAGAAGCTGTGCCAGTGTCTGAGTAATCTCCGTGATTATCTGAGTTCTTGAGAGTGTACAGTTCTCACAACATAATGGTCCTTGGTGTGTTTGTGCTCTTTTAACATGGATGATGAACACAGCTCTTTAAGAGCAGAGGAAAATCAGAACCACACATGCAGTATTAGTTCCAGCAGAACGCCATTTACTTAAACATTGGCAGACAGAAATGAACCAATCAGCACACTCTATCAGATGAGCCCTGGGTGGGGTTTTTGTTTGTTTGTTTGTTTGTGTTTTGGTCAAAATAGTTTCAGGTAATACAGGAACCTGCACATGGACAATAATACATTCATTATCCAGGAGACACAATACAAGCTCGGTGTGACAATGGAGGAGATGTAGGTTGGGTTTTTGAGTAGGGGTTGGATGGAACCCAAGCCCTACACACTCCAGGCAAGTGTTCATTCACTGAGTTCATCCTGTCCCCATAGTGTAGCACCCAGGGGTTACCTGGGAAGAGCTAGAACCAGGGATGGGGAGATGGGGACTTCAAAGTGGCTGTGATCAAAGTCCACGATGTACAGTAGGAGAAGTGTTTTGTATGGTGAATACAGGCTATTTAAAAAGGACGTGGCCCTGAGGAGGAGGATGACTAGGGTGGTGACAGCTCCTGTGGGCATTAGGATTGTGGGCAGAGCTTCAGGAGCAGAGCTGAGCCTCCCTACCGTTCCTGCAGTTCTTCTCATAGACGATATTGCCGTTGGCATCTTCCTTCTGGCATCTGGGGAACACCAGGTTCACCACAAAGGTGATATTGGAACCCACCAGGGCCGGTGAGTCACTGGTCAGGACTGCTTGTACACGGCCTCCTAGGGCAGGAAAAACGGAGTGCGTTTCCCTCGCAGGCTTCTCACCAAGTGTTTAATAGAGTTCTGCCTGTAGGTAAGGACCATTCGACCCACATGCCTCTGTACAGTGGTTAGCTATTTCCTGATGCTAACTTTAGCTTCCACAGTACACTATCATAGAAAAAATAAGTCAGAGTAGCTAAAGGGTTTTCCAATCATAGAAAAAAAGTATTCACTGAAGATAAGAACAAAGTGGGCTGGAGAGGTGGCTCTGTGGCAGCTTTCAAGTGGATCCTGGTTCAACTCCCAGAACCCATGTGGCTGATCGCTCACAACAATCTATAACTCCAGCTGCACGAGAGCTAATGACCGCTAATGGCCTCCCCAGCACCAGGCACACACGTGGTGTACAGATATGCACCAATACACACATTAAAAAAAGAGACCCTTTTGGATTGAAGAGGCACGAGTTGAAAGTTTGTAGTCTTTAATCTGAAAACCAAATGACTGGAAGACTTGACTTCCGGCCTGTGTGGGGTGATTCACTTTCTGGTAAGCTTCATCTCTGGATCTCTGGGCGATCAGGTCATGTTGTAGCTTTTCTGGGGGTGCCTACGCTATATGCTATAGTCAATAGGCTGGAGGGCGAATCTGGCCGCTCTTAAAATATTCAAAGACCTTGGACACGTCTGAAGTCCAAGTGATTTTTGTGACCCTTCAGAAAGTGGAGCTGTTGAGGGAGGAGGGAAGCTTGCCAAGCTCAGGGGCTGCTCACTTCGCACCCAGTGCACTGTCTCTCGCCAGAGCCCCACCCCTGGCATCTGCGGGGGAGGAGCTTCCCACTTACCTTCCCAGGAGTCCTTCCACCGGCCTTCTCCCCTCCTCCACACCGGATACAGGTGTTCATCCCATTCATTGTCATCCGAAGACCAGCCACGTAATTGGTTGTGCTCCCTCATGTGACCCGGATACTGCTCATGACCCAGCACATCACGAAATCCTGTGTTAGGATTTGAAAACCAGATTTTGTCAATTCCACTACTCAGCACTTCTGTGTGAATGGTCGATGGAGCTTTTCATTTAGATCATTGGGAAGCACGTGGATAATCTAGCCAATACAGCAAGTAAAGAAAGGTGCTTAAAAAATGAGTCTTCATGGGTGTGTTGGTGCACACCTTTAGTCTCAGCTCACAGGAGGCAGGGACAGGCAGATATCTGTGAGGATGAGGCTAGCCTGGTTTACATAGTGATTTTCAGGCTAGCCAGAGTCCCCACCCCAGATGTCTACTGAGGCTGGCGAGTGATCTTAGCAGGTGAGGTACCTTGCCGCGGACTTCCTTCCCTGGAACCCACAGGGCAGAAGGGAAAGCAGCGATTCACAGACTTATCCACGGACCTGCACACGTGTGTGCCCGTTTCCCTGCCCAGCACAAATAAGTAAATATAAACATAAACCAAGTCTACAGAAAGTGTTTTTAGAGAATTACAAAAAAAGTCATCAATTTTTGATATTTATAGCATCTCACTACACGGCCCTGGCTGTTCTGGCACTCACTGTGTAGACCAGGCTGGCTTCAAACTTGCATAGATACACCTTCCTCTGTTTCCTGAGTGGCTGGGATTAAAGGCATGAGCCACAAGGCCCAGGCTTAAAGAGAAAATTTTGGCAGCCACCTTCTCTAAGCTTTACTTAACATAGCCTCCAAATATTTAGGCTCGGTAGTAGTATCAAGAGAGAAACTTGGACGGCATTTTCCTCGTACAGCTTTGAATCCTTTCCCAAGCATTTACTCTCTTGTCTACAGGATGCAAAGCCTGGGGATGCTCCCAGGATGCCAAAAGGCAAGTGTGTTAGCATGGGAGATTCCGTGGAAAGACTCTATGGATACATTGTGGTGAATGTGCTCCATATACATTTGTGGAGTAAGGCATTAGCATCATACCTGAAACCAGGAAGTGGAGACAGGAGGATTGCCATGAAGTCAAGGCTTGTCTGGGCTAAAGAGAAACAAACACCCTCTCCCCCAAGAGGCCCTTGTATAGTCTACGCTTGTTAAATAGAGAGGTTTAAAAACATGTCATTTGAGGCTGGACATGGTGGTGCAGGACTAAGGTCTCAGCACTTAGGAGGCAGAGGCAGACAGATCTTTGTGAGTTTGAAGCCAACCTGGTCTACAAAGTGAGTTCCAGGACAGCCAGGGCTACACAGATAAATCCTGTCTCAAAAGACAAAAACTAACCAAGCAAAAAACCCACATTACTTGGGTTAGGGTTGTAGCTATTTCTTTTACTAGTTCCAAGACTTTAAAAATGCATTTGAAGCTCTATTGTTAGGTATAACTGCATTTAGAATTACTGATTTATTGATTGAATTGGCTATTTTTATTAGTAATTAACTCTTTGTTCTTAATAATATTCTTTGTATTGAAGACTACTTTGCTAGTGTTTAATATATATTATATATAATATATGTATATGTATATATGTATATATAAAACCCTTTTCCATTGTTTTACTTTTTTTCAAAAAAGACTTCTTTACTCTTATTTTATGTGTAGGTGTCTTGCTTATATCTATGTCAGTGAACTATGTTCATAGTGTGGCCATGTTCTGGATTCCAGAAGAGGGCACCGGATCCCCTGGAACAGACAGTTGTGAGCTGCCATGTGGGAACCTGGGTCCTCTGAGCCATCTCCCATTCTTTTACTTCTAGCCTGCATTTATTCTTATTTAATGTGAGGGTGGTTTTGTTTTGTTTTGTTTTGTTTTGTTTTTGTAGGCAGCACATAGTTGGTTGTGCATCTATAAATCAAATCTGAAAATCTTTAACTTTTATCTGAAGTACTGAGGTAATGTGCATATGTTGAAATGACAGGCATTCTGCATTTGAGCCTACCATCTTTTTTTATTTAAGTTTTATTGCATTATGATGAGAAAGGATACATAATTTCAATTTATCTGAATTTGTTAACATTAAAGAACACATTTTGAGTAGATAGACTTACATTACATTCTTCTTTCCCTTTTGTACCCCAGTTCCTCCTAGAGAGCCCCCTTCAATACCTGCCATACCTTTCATTTTTTATCATATTCTTTAAAATTTATAAAATATTATAGCAATAAAATGAGTATTATAAAAGTTGTTTGATATAAAACAATCAATTGAATAGTCTTATGTAGATGCTTGTCTATAGCAATACTGAAAATACATACTTTTTTCTCAATATAAATTTTAAATAACTCCAAATATATTAACGGTATGATATTTTAAAATAATATATCACTATTAGTTTTTTTAATGAACATAAATAAAGTCTTTTTGTGTTCTGTTTTTAGTAGAGCTTACAATCTCGGCTCTTACTGTGGTACAAACCTAAAATAAGAATAATTTTTGGACACTGGCATTCATTGTAGTGAGTCTACCATCTTGATTTTTATCTATTTTCTCTTTTCCTGTCTCTTATCTATCCATCATGATGGATTTCCTATCCATCTTCTCTACCTGTCTCTACCTTCTTCGCACAGAGACAGGTGGATGTCCTGTTATTGTGTATGTCTCGCTTTTTTTTTTTTTTTTTTTTGCAGGTGCCCCATACAGAATTCGGACTTGTGCCAGGCAAGCAATGCAAGTAGGATTGGACTCAGAGTCACGACGCAAGGTCTCTGTCATCCACAGGCTGTGTGATCTCAGGCCTTCAAATCAGACATCCCCAAATCAGTGTCAGGACTGTTCCCACCTAGATCAGCCATTAATTGAGGAATGGGCACAAGGTTTCTCAACAAACGTTTGTAACTGCAAGTTCACTTTGGAGATATGTGTTAACGGAAGAGTTAAGCTGCTTCCGTTCAAACTAACTTTAGAGATGAGCACATCTAAGTCTAGAGAGATGGGATTTGCCAGGATCTTCTTCAATCTGATGCAAAAGTGGATTCAGCTCCTTCCATGACCAGAACGATCTCTTTTCGCTGTTTCAGAGTCTTTGCCCACAGATTCTGAGGTAGACGCAATCTGTGCAAGATCAGGCTGGGGTGTGACCCAGTGGTACAGTGCTTGCCTGGCCTGCAAGGGCCCTGGGTTTGAACTTCAGCACCACCATAAACGAAAAACAACAGTGACAAAACCGCACAGATTTCTCCTCTGTTCCTAAACTTCAGAAGTCAAAGAAAAATACGGGGGAGCAACGGGGGCGGTGTGGGTCGGCGGGGACAGAGATGGATGGACAGGGAAGCCAAGAGCAGACTCGTTCAGTCTGCCCTGGCAGAGTTCACACGAGACACAAATTCGTTCAACAGAGGAGCTGGAAAGATGACTCAGTGGTTAAGAGTGCCAGGAGCACTCGCACAGTACTCTAAGTTTGAATTTTAGCAGCCATGTCCGGGGCTCGCAAACGCTCCCGCTCCAGGAGATCTGGCGCCCTCTTGTGGCCTCTGCAGGCACCACATCACAATAAAATATGTCTTTTTAAAGATTTAAAAATGAAAATTAACCCAATAAAGAAAAGATATATTTTTTAAAAAGCAGCAAGCAGGCTGGGCGTGGTGGCGCACGCCTTTAATCCCAGCACTCGGGAGGCAGAGGCAGGCGAATTTCTGAGTTCGAGGCCAGCCTGGTCTACAGAGTGAGTTCCAGGACAGCCAGGGCTACACAGAGAAATCCTGTCTCGAAAAACAAAAAACAAAAAACAACAAAAAAAAAATAAATAAAAATAAAAAATTAAAAGCAGCAAGCAGAGATGAAAATATAAGGATTTAGGACTAGGCAAAACTTATTAGATGAACACCAAAAGTATAACCCGTAAAAGAAAAAACTGATGTATGAAACCTTACTCAAGTAAGAAACTTCTGCCCTGTGACATCCAGTAGAAAGAAGTAAAGGAGAAGACCACACTTCCACCAGTATTAAAAAGCAATTCCTATTTGAAAATGGGAACAGACAAGAGAGAACACTTCAGAGGATGTATGGACACTGAATACTAGAGGACCGTTGACGGAGTCCCCTGCAGACCTATCGAGCCGCTACCACCAATTGCACCACCACACACTGCTGGCAGGAACCTGAGAAAGTGGAGCCACCCTGCTAAATTCTACAAAGACTTGATGTAAAGTAAGCACTATATAACTTGTCCAAATTGTATTCTTTAGTACAAATCCAAGGAAAATGGACATGAGAAGCCATAGCATCTTGACTTGGAATAACTCTCTGTCCTTTGGTGGGTGAGCGGCTATACCTTCTGACCATGGGCTACTACTCAGAAAGAAAAAGGAACAACATATTTGGTACAGCAATGTCAATAGATCTCCAGGGAATCATACTGAGGAGAAACCCAAGTCAATGTCTAAAGTTCATACTGCAAAATTCCATTGTGTTGGACAGACTCCTAGTGGCCAGGGATTGGAGCTGGGTAGAGGAGGGTATTTGGCTATAAAAGGGCATGGGTAAAGGTTGTATTGGAATCCGTCTGAATTATTTCTTTCAATTTCACATGAGTCCACCATTAGCCTAAAACACAGAAGTTCAACTTACAACCACACAAGCCCGATAACAAGCAAACTATAACGGGAAAATGGGGCATGGGGGCAGGCAGAGTGGAGGTAACCCTGGGTCAGTTACCTTCTCTTCACCCCAGCTCCCCGATGCTCGGGTTGCTCACTACCTGCCTCCTACGGTCAGGATTGCTAACCCCTACAGGGCTTGCTCATCGTGTCTGGAGTGTTTAGTACAGTATAAGATGAGCCCAAGAATGCCTGGGGATTTGAGACTTAATTAAAAGCTCCCCCCCCCCCCAGTTCTGGCTACTGGTTGAATTGGGTTTTTGTTTTTTCTTTGGGGGTGGGGGGTTGGTTGTTTTTTGTTTTCAAGTCAGGGTCTCACTATGTAGCTCAAACTGTCCTAGAACTCACTATGTAGACTATGCTGGCCTCAGACTCACAGAGACCTACCTACCTCTGCCTCCTGAGTGTTGGGATTAAAGACATGAGCCATTTATCCTGGCTTTGGCTACTGTTTTACCAACCCTCAAACTGTGGGTGAAAGGACTTTGCTGGCTTTTCCTATTCTTGTTCTTCTAGGCTATTATAACTTGTCGGCAGGAGATATGGAGTAGGGTGGGAGAGGGGGAGGAGAGGTGTGTAGCTCTGTCCTTAAAGAATGCCATCGAATGTGTGTTCTGTCCACATACCCTTACTAGAAGATCTCCCAAGACTCTATAGCCCACTTTTGCAAACGAGGAAAAGGAAATTTATTGACGCTAACTCACTCAGCCCAGCCTAGCAGCTGGCACGTACTCAAGGCTGTCCTATCCCAAAACCTGGCAGGAAGGACACTGGGAGAGATGGCATGCTTCCCCTTCCGCCTGCTCTCTGTGTGACCTGAGCGAATTCCTGGCCCTCTCTGTGGCCTGTGGCCAGGTTTCTCATCTGGGAAAACCGGATAATTCCAAGGTCAGAACCCCCCTCGCTCTGTGAAGGCACCACACCTAGACACAAGGTGGGCCGTTCCTTTTGTCAACCCGCTGGCTGCAGTCTCTGGGTTTAAAGTCCAAACTCAGAGGTGGAGTCTCAGGCAGGGCGCCCCAAGTCTGGGGCATCACTGGCTTTGAGCATCCCTGGTTCGGGATGCGGTTGTGATGGGGCTGGGCTGCTTGCACCCTTGCCTGGCAATCCTCGGGTTCAGGGACCACAGAGGTTCCACTCTGCCTGGCCTGGGATCCACCCCAGCCGGGACGACCTAAGAGAGTACCTGCCTTGCACAAGACAAAGCAGGGAGAGGAGATACTCCTCTCACTCTGGAACTACCCGGCAGCCAACCAGGCGGCCACATTCGGGGTCAGGCAAGGTTCTGGTCCTGGCTGGTCTCGGGCCCCTGGAAGTGAGGGGCCTTCTCTTCCCCCTGCTCACTAGCTCCGCTAAGAACCAGCCGGCTACACCCCCGGCCCGGACAAGTGGGCGTGCTGGAGCAGGACTCCACCCCGGCTGCGCACAAGGATGCTGGACCAGTACTTCCAACTCTAGAAGATGCCTCTCATTCACCAGGAAGCTTTCTTAGTAGGGCCCCTGCCATAGAGTCCGCCCAGGGTGGAGCCCCGCAGTATCTGCACAGAGTCCTCAGTATCTGCAATAAAGCAGCAGTTGGCCCTGCAGCATGCAGAGGATGGGATGGGGTAGGGGGAGTTCCACAAAGTTAGCCAGAGCCTCATTTAAGAGCTCCGCCCTGTGAGCGGGAAGCAGATAAGGGTGGTTTGAGAGACTTGCTTTATTCTGGGGTGCAGGCTGTCCTCCCCTTCCATCCTCAATCTGGCCAGAGTGGAAAAAGCTTACAGGGGCCTCGTGGCTTTTGCTCTCCGCAAGTCCTAAGCTAAGAACACACTCCCAGCATTTGGAACAGACCCTGTCTGTGGTCCCCCAAACTCCAGTCAAGGGGCCCAGCCCATCATTTGGATGGAGTGTAAGCGCCCAGAGAGGACGGGACTCACGCTTGGCCGCCTGGAGAGGCAGTCCTGTAGCCAGCAGAAGAAATCCCAGGACCCCGCAGAGACTTTCCATGCTGACTCGAGCGCCTGCAACCAGTCAGGGCTTGACTCTGACTCCCCAATCCCATCCACCAGGAGTCACAGTGTCAGCCTCCTGCGATTCGCTCTGTTTTATGAAATACGGGCCAGAGGGAGATCATGTGATGTTTTAAGCAGTGTGGCTTGATCTCCCGAATTCCGTCTCTTAACAACTCGTGCTCATGAGTCACTTGCCCCTGGCATCTATTTATTGACTTCGGATGGGATGCAGGGTGTTTCCATTTTGTGATCCCACATTTGCTCCTCCCCCCTTTCTCCCCCTCCCCCTCCATCTTTCCTAGCTTAAACGGAGCTTTCTAACATCCTGTTCTGACATTCTTCACCAAACGAAACCTGGTCATTGGTGGACTTCGTGGTTCCTCTTTTGTGTCACTTCGGTGCTCACACTGAAACATCTTTCCAGAATCTGGACAGCTCGCACCTCAGCTCGCGTTCTCTTCCCCCAGAACGGGCAGATCCGAGGTGTCATTTCAGTCAATGCCACTGTGCTGTGCATGCATGCATTGCATGCTATGTCAGAAATTGCAAGTTCGGGACAGCCCACAGGCTTCAAGCAGAGGAGAAATTTACCCCAAAGCTAAAGTTTCTGGCATATCAACTTGGCTCTATAGAATGCCCAGAACGAACTACATCATTTTTGGTAACTTCTCTAAGACAGCTGCTCCGGGTAACTTTAAGGGACTCGAGGAAAGCACACTCGTATTGCCAAAGAACAAGCATTAGGTGTGAAATCACCGGTCTCTGGGACATAGATGTCATATGATTAAGCTGTTTCTGGTTGTAGACTGTGGAAACGTGGCCCTGTGACCCTCTCACTGTCAGGGCACAGCACTATGACTGTTTTCTGGGCAGGAAAAGTCTTGGTTGTGGCACACAGTGACTTACAGTCCATTGTAATTCAGGGACAAGAGCTCCTGTGGGGGAAAACCACATGGAGCAGAACTGGACACAACCACAAGGAAGCAAAAGTCTCCAAGACAGAGGAGAAAGGGAAAGAACGACTTTTGTGTAACATAAATCATATACAGAGCTCTGACTGCTTGTTTACACACATGTAACCTTTCAATTAAAAATGAACACCCTCTTCTGGTGTGTCTGGAGACAGCTACCGTGTACTCATAAGTAAAATAAACAAGCATGGCGGTGAACTCCTTCAGTCCCAGCACTAGGGAGGCAGAGGCATCTGGCTTTCTCTAAGTTCAAGCCCAGCCTGGTCCTACACAGCACGTTCCAGGGAAGCTAACGCTATAGAGTGAGTCCCTGACTCAAAAACAAAACAAAAAAAAAAAAAAAAAAAAAAAAAAAAAAAGTCAGAAAAAGCGAGCTTTTGTGCTGGTAAGCTTGTTCCGTAGGTGAAGATGTTAACGGTCAAGCTTGAAGAGCTAAGTTTAATCCCTGGAACCTGAGTGGTAGAAAGAAGAAACTAACTTCTGCAAGTTGTCCTCTGAGCTTCACACAAGAGCCATGGCATGTGCCCTTATCCCCAACCCCCAAACAAATGTAACAACCAAAGCAACAACAACCAACAAGTTTTCAACTTTGGGCAAACCTCCTGGGAACACTTGCAGCCCTTGGCTGCAGATACAGTTCTGGCTTGCATTTTTGGTTAGATGAGTGATCTTTGTCTTTAAGTAAATTGGACATTAAGCTCTTCCGCAATAAGTCTTTGTTTAGGAAGTTGCAACAATTAAATTATCTTTTACTTTGTGCCTTTCTTGTCCCATCATCAGAGTTGGTAGTCACTAGGCAGGAATCAGGTGCTGGAGGTAAACAAGAAATGGGAACATCGTCTTCATCTTCATCACCATCTTCATCATCACTATCATCTCCTCCTCCTCTTCCTCCTCTTCTTCCTTTTCTTCTGTCCTCCACATCTCTTCCTCCTCATCTCACCCTCCCCCTCTTCCTTCTTCTTCCTCCTCTTCCCCATTTTTCCTTCTCCTCCTCTCCCTCCATTTCATCTTCCAGAGGACCTAGGTTCAATTCCCAGCACCAACACGGTGACTTACAGTCATTTGTAACTCCAGTTCAAGGGATCTGACACCTTCTGACCTCCTCAGGCGCCAGGCTTGTGGCACACGAACATTCATGAAGGTAAATCACTCATTCATGTAACATTTTAAAAGGAAGTTTATGATTCCAAAGAGCTATACATGGGATAATCTGCTTTTGATAATCAGAAATTGCCAACATATGGTTCCTAGGATCCAGGATATTGAAGAGGTATATTCATACCTTATTTTATCAAAAGAACATCATCTTGTAAAAATTTTGGAATAATTCACTGAAGGAAAGGAAGCATGTGGATTATCAGGTGTCACATCCGCTCTGCTTAGACCTGCGGACAAGGGAGGCAGGCAGCAGGCACCGTTAGAAAAACACCCCTACCAGCCTTTCAGCACCTCGTATTGACTCTCCTTCAGGTGGCCACTGTTGTGCCTTTGGAAGCTGTGCCTGGGATGTGGTGACTGAAGCAGCCACACAAGGGGGTATGCAAAGTGACAGGCCCAGGCAGAAGCCGCATCCGGGAGTCTCGGGCGTGGCCTGCAGCTGGGTCTCGGGCATGGCCTGTAACTTAACTGTGCAGCTGAAGGTGACTTGGAACTTCTGATCCTCTTGGCTACGCCCCCTAAAAGCTGGGATAGCAGGCGTGTGCTACCACACCCATACAGTGCTGGGGGGCTAACGTGGGGCTCGACGTGCTGCGCGAGCACTCTACACCTCAGCGTCATCCCAAGCGCGTCCTCGTTAACGTTTTCCTTTCTGATTTTAGAAATTACTCAGTCCAAAGTTTTAAAATGAGATCGCAAAACCCAGTTAAGATCTAGACCATTAGCCCTTACAATGATTTTTATGTGTAGTGTTTTGCCCACTTGTATGTCTGTATAACACACATGTGCCTGGCGCCTGTGGAGGCCAAAAGAGGGTGTCAGATCCCCTGGGTGGTTATAGATGCTCTTGAGCCACCAGGTGGCAAGTACCCCTAACTGCAGAGCCATCTCTCTAGTCCACAGATCTGTAACTCTTAGATAGCCACTCTTTGATAAATTGCCTTTAATAAATTGCCAGAAGTCTAAGATTTAAAACAATGAAAATGTATTAACTCGCTGCCCTGGCAGTCTGAAATGAGTCTGGGCCGAAACCAAGTGTCAGCATGCTCTAGTGAGGAGCCCACTTCCCAGCCTCTTATCTAGTCTCTAGCTTCTTACACTTTCTGGGACCCCCTTCCCTCTCCGGCTCCATCAATGACAGTGGGGTCTTTCTCACATTTCAGTCCTCTGTCATTGATTTCCCCACTCTATCCCCTATCCCATGTGACTAAGAGGTCCCTTGTCATTTCATGGAGCCCACCTGGATGTTCCAGAACCATTTCCTGTCGAAAGGTCAGTTTTGATGCAATCTTCATTCCCCTCTTTAGGTATTTGCTGTGTCACAGATTCGTAGATCCTGTGGATTAACATCTCTGGGGACCATTACTCTGCACCACAGTTACCCAGCCCTCTGGCTTGGAAAAAAATGTAAAGGTGGGCAATGGGGATATTTTGAACAATGCCCCCAAACATGGCAGGCTCACTGAAACAAAGCTTTGACTTGTGGCAG
Organism: Mus pahari; assembly: GCF_900095145.1. Taxonomy (NCBI): domain Eukaryota; kingdom Metazoa; phylum Chordata; class Mammalia; order Rodentia; family Muridae; genus Mus; species Mus pahari. The sequence continues at coordinate 67,719,448 of NC_034591.1, read as the reverse complement.
AATAGGAAGGAAAGAACAAACTCTAGGTAAGGGATCAGCTCCAAGAGAGAGGCAGCCCACGTGACCGCAGGGCCCTAGTGTGGGCTTTTGCATGTGTCATGGGCAGAGTCACGATTTTCAGATTTAAGCTCTAGCAAATGACTTAGAGTCATCTGCTGTGCCCAGTTCTTGGCTTTCTCCTGCCCGGTGGCTCTCTGCATGAATGAGTAATTAAAGCCCTTGTTTCTAAGGTTCATTGAGCTTTGGGCCTACTCTCTCTCTCAACATATTTTTCCTGTATCTTCAAAAAAGGAGAAAAAGAACTCAGGGGTAGACATGTCCTTTCACGAGGTTCCCTCCACTGTTGACTTGTCTGCTCATTCTAATATTTTACTTATATGGTGTGTGTGTGCACGCATGCACGTGTGTGTATGTATGCATGTATGCATGTGTGTGCACTGAGTGTGCATGTGTGTGTTTGTCCATGTGTCACAATGTTTGTGTGGTGGTTGGTTCTTTCCTTCTACCTTGTAAGTTTCAGGGACTGACTCAGGTTGGCAGTTTTGGTGGCAAGCACCTTTATCTGCTGGACTTTCAGGAACCTGTGTCCTTTTCTGAGAACATGATTTCTCTCCCTTCATCCTTTCTTTCCATGACAGCCTAGGCTGACCTGAAGCTCCCAGACTTTTTGCTTTAGCCTGTCAATTGCCTAGATTCCAGGCATGTGACCAGCATACTCAGGTGACAGGACTGTTGTCATGGAGATAGGTATGGGAGGAGGACTTGGTCTCCCTTCTTTTATTGACACCCTTTCCCCACACAGCTCCCTGCTAGATGATGTTAAGCCAGTCCTAACCATCATCACTGTGGATTTAAACGAATGCACGTAGATAGATGACAGGAGTTTGAGAAGCTGGAAGAAAGTCAGATGTATTTCTAGACAAAGGATGAGCTGGCTCTCAAATCATGGGTTGAGTTGGCTAAAGCCCAGACACACAGGCTGGAGGAGCTGTACAAACTGAAGAGAAACTTTGTTCTTCAGAGTCAGGGTCTCCCGAAGCCGAGGCTGGCCTGGGGCTTGATATGCAGTTGGAGACGATCATCCTTGAACTTCTGATCCTCCTTTCTCTAGTTTTCAAACACTGGGATGATAGGCTTGTGCCACCATATCGAGTTTTCTCTGGTGCTGAGGGATTGAACTCGGAGTTTCCTGTACACTAGGTAAGCATTGTGCCAACTGAGCTCCATTCCGGCCCCAAGAAAAATAATGTGAAAGAATAAAATATTAATAGCACGTTACAGTGTAATGGATCTCAAAACACATTGTGACAAGTGAGAGAAAATTATGGGACAACCCCATAATTCCATTTGTATCAGTACCCAGGGTAGACAACTCCACAGAAACAGAAAGCAGGTTAGTGGTGGCCAGGGACTGTGGGAGAGAGGGGCTAGGCACAGGGCCAGTGCAGTTCCCTGTCTTGAGTGTGACCCACTCACAAGCCAGCTCGGGGCTTGCGGAACAAGTGTCAGCAACAGATGTTTTCAGGCACACCTGGTGCTTTTCCCTCTCTGATTTCTCAGGAGTAGATATTTAAAAAGAGGTAGCAGGGGCCAAGTTCCCACCACGCACAATTAGTTTAATGGCCACTCCCACACTGGACAGCCTGTCTCCAGCACTCTTCAAAGTGGAAGTGAATCTTGCAAAACTCAGTCATAAAGCTTTTGATCTTAACTAGTCATTAGTGTCTTGCTCAAGATAATGTTTCAGTGTCAGCTGGTAACAGTCTCTCAGGCAAGGGGCTCTGCAGGTGCAGAGCCCACGTCTACAACTTCAACAATTTCGTACTTTGTTACGAAATAACTTCAAACACACAGAAGAGTCCAAGAACTCATGTGCCCTTTACTCAGAGGCAATCAATTCTAATATTTCATCATATCTGCACATCTAACCTACATGCACAAACATGCATGCACATACACACACATACACCATTTTTAATGAACTGTGAGTCGCAGACAGTATTCTCTTTTGCCATTATCTTCAGCTGCTGTTCCTGAAACGGATGCTCTCCAAGTTAGTACAGAGCAATTGGTAAAACTGGGGACTGTGACATCAATACAGTGATCTGGTATTGCCAATCATCTCAATACAGATTGAACAATTTCCCCCTACCCTTATCCCAGTCAGGATTCTATCCAGGGTCATGATTGTACTTAATGTCATGTTTATCCCATTAATATGGAATACTATTACTGAGACCATTGTGTTTCATGACATCACCACTGGTAAAAACTAGCTTTTGTCGAATGTTTCTCACTATGGATGGCATGATGTTAATATTTAGGTACATTTGGGACAGGAATACCGCAGTGTGATTTTACTTCCTCTATAGTTCATCATATTATCTCAATAGCCTTTGTTTTCTTTTTTGTTCAATAATTGGAGACGATAGGATTTATTTACTCTTTTAACACAGGGGTCTCATGTGTCCAAGGCTGATCTTGAACTCATTATGTAGCTGGTAGTGAAGTGTTCGCTACCTTTGTCAGGCTTTATTCAGTGCTGAAGATGACACATAGGACTTCCTGTAAACTAGGCACACACTCTGCAAAATTAATATATACATATACATATATATATATGTGTATATACTCTATAATGAAAGGCAAGACATAGAACCTGGGATGCCATTGTTGCTTGATTACATCTGGGAGACTATGTCAATAGGAGAAAGGCCATTCTAGATCTTTTTTATACAATATGTTCATTTTTTGTGACCAAAAAACTAGCAAGATTGTCTTGATTTCAGCACATATAGGGCTCTGAAAAATGTTTAAAGTGATGCTTACTAAGTGTGACCGAGTACACTTCAGTTTACATACAGAGTAACACACCTTTTCTTGTTATAGCCGGTTGGTTTCTGTAAAAGGCCACACTGTGGAAGTGTTCCACTTGCCCTCCATTCTCCACATGTTTTAGTTTACTAGGTTGGGACAGTGACGGCCTTTCATAGGTATTTACTGCTTTTTAATAATCTTGTGCACATCAATCCGACAGGTCTTTAGAGCTACCTGACATCTTCCCAGTAATCCGCCGCAGGCGGGAAATAGGATGGGGCTTTGCTCAAGGCTCTCAGGTTTGGGTTAAATATGACATGGAGGGCAAAAAATCCACGTGGCTGGAGTGTCACGGTTGTGTGGACTGAATCCACATGGTGCTGCAAAGCAGAGACTTCAGAGCAGGGTGGGAACTGAGGCCCTGCTCCCCGATCCTGTCAGGGTTCATCTGGAAACCGTCCACGCTGCCTCTCTTCCTTTCCACCCCTTCTCCCCAAAAGGAAATTCTGGTCTGATATGTGCACGTACATGCGTGTGTGTGTGTGTGTGTGTGTGTGTGTGTGTGCGCGTGTGTGTGCATGCATGTGAGTGGCTATGTGTGTGAATGTATGTGCACGTGTACATGTACACGTGAATGTGCGTGTGCGTGTGCATGTGCGTGTGTGTGTGCGTGTGTGTGTGTGCATGCATGTGAGTGGCTATGTGTGTGAATGTATGTGCACATGTACATGTACACGTGAGTGTGCGTGTGTGTGTGCGTGTATGCATGTGAGTGGCTATGTGTGTGAATGTATGTGCACATGTACATGTACACGTGAGTGTGCGTGTGTGTGTGTGTGTGTGTGTGTATGTGTGTACGTGTAGCATCTTTTTCCCTGACAGGTTCACCATCATTCCAAGAAGTAGCCTTCTGGAGTGAGTTTTGAAAACAATCACTACCTTCTTGACTGGAGGAGAGGATTGATTGTGACAGCAGGAGTTCTGGTTTCCAGGGCCTCTCGTTCTCTGCAACTGTAGACTCACTGCGGGAACAATTAACTGAGTAGTGATCACAACTCACCCATGGCTAAGTTCTTAAAGGTGGACCCACTGGTTCATGGCAAAGAACAAACAGAAAAAATTATGAACATCCCAGAGCTTTAGAAGGGCTTCCTGTGACAGTTCTTATATTTAATGTTTAGAATATTCTTTAAAATGGTAATGTGTTTCTTTTTAACTTTTTAAGATTTGATCAGGGTCTAATATGATGCAAGCATGGTTTGCAACAAAATGAAGGATTTATTAATCAACAAATGAATTACTCAAGAGTAAAGGGAAACATTTGAAAGCCACAGCAACGAGCTTCTAACTTGCACAGAGGCCACAGCAGAAGCCTCTAAGGCATGCACAGCATTGCCTCAAATAGCCTTAACTTTTAGTCTGTGACTCTTTGGACAAGATACTGTGGTCAGCCGGTTGGCACAGGGGTAGACCGTGACCAACCCAGGACAGCCAGCACACATGCCTGCCTACCTGGTTTTGAACCTCTTGGTTTTGAACCCTTGACATTCCTTCCTAAAGTGCCCAGACCCTGTCTGTATGCTCAGAGCCAGAGCATATCTTTCATCTGTAACTCAGACATGTGATGATATGATATGAACATGGGATTTACTCACTTGGGTTAAATCAGCCCTTCCTCATCAGCCAGGAGTGGCTGATCAAATCAAGGACTCATAGCTTTCAGAAACTCACCTTCTTATTTACTGTTCATTTTAAGCCAGAGCCAGGCCACTTAACAAGCATCTCCATTCCACTCCCACTTGACAGGGAGTGCTCTTCTGAGACTGGAGGATATAGCATTTGCCTAGTGCCTAGGCAACCGTGCCGGGCCTTGCAGGGCTGTCCTCCTGCCAGCCTGGCTGAGCTAAGTGAGGGTTTGAGACACAGTGCACAGTGATGATGTCTCACTCGTCTCACTTGCTGAGAGGACAGCTTTGGCCTGCATCATGCTCTGTCTCTCACTGACACTATGATCTTGGGCAAGGGAGAAACTTCCGTGCCTCAGTTTTCTCACCTGTGAGATGGGTTGCATATGCATCCATGTATACAATATGTTCCAGTCTTATCCTGATAACTAAACGAGTTCATCTGAAAGAATAAAATAAAATCCAGCTAGTCTTTAATCAGAAAGACTATATTGTCAAAGCAGCTACTGTGAGTATTTTGAAAGCTATTCCTCTTGGCCCTAAGGTTTTATGTAGCAGCTTTTGGAAACTGGCTTTTGATAAAGTGAAAGGTGTCCAATACACGTGAGCCATGTAGTTGTAGATTCGTGAGGGGTGGTTCTCTCCCTTATCATTCACCAAATATGAGATTTAGCACAGTGCCAGCAGGTATGTCTTCTGTGGGCTGTTTTATTTCTTTGAAGAGAAACCTTTGGGAATGACTTAATGGGGACAACTAGACAGAAGGCAGGGTTGGGCTGGCCTCGTGCTAACCACATCATGTGCCCGTTCCTGTGCAATTTACCTCTCTGTAATAAATGCTACCTATATCGATGGTGGAAAGTCCACTACCTGACTGGAACAGTGTGCCCAGCCCAATACTGGAATTTCTGGGAGAAGTTTGTATAAATTAAGAGTTAATGGCAGGAGCCAAAGCTTAAGTGTCAACCATTTGCACATATTTTGTTCACCATCTTCTGATCAGAGAGCACAAAGTCAGGGCTATGCACTTGACAGGTCAGGACAATTGCCTTTTTAAAAAATAATGTTTTCATTGCTCTCTGAATGGGTGTCACTGCTCCCTATGGTCCCCACTGCATCCAGGTTCCAGTGCAGGGGCCACATCTGGGTCTTAAAGGTGGCAGTGGGGGAGGGAGTGCGTGGGGACATGGTGCAGCAAAGTCATGGGGGGAAATGTACTTAGCTACAGCCCGAGCAGCATACTTTTGAGCCCCGTGTAAAACACATCGGATCAAAACTCCGTCCCTATGAAGCTGGGATTCCAAGGTTTCTCGTTTTCGAGATCAGACTGCTCTCCTTGCTGGTCTGCATTTGCATACTGGTCTACACAGGTTCATAACTAGGCCACGGAGCATGTGAGTGAGAAGCATCAAAGGAGCTGTCTGTTGGTGCATCTCATGGGCTCTGACTCATGAGGGCTAGGGTCACATGCCCAGCTGTGGCACTGGGACTCGCTGGAACCTGTGTATACACACCCCAGCCTTTCTTTTATGCTCCCGGTGTACTCTGGCCATAAATCCTTGCTATACTTCCCTGTGATTACTTGTGTAACTCTGGTGATCTTGACTAGCCTCTGCTTGGAAGAACTCTGACCATGCAAGGTCCGTGCTGTGCTGTCTAACTGTGACCTTGTGCCACAGAAGTCTGTCCATCTGGAGTCCTGACCAAGGAATATGAGATGTCACCAGTAAAGGCCAAGCAGGGCTTATAGAAGCCCCTGAGCTGTCCTGTGTGCTTTGGGTTTTGAAAATCACCTGAAATTATTTGAAAAAGTTATTTTATTGTATTTTAAAATGAGTTATTTGTCATAGGAAAAGCTGGAATACATTTATTCAGTTTTTCTACCTCCAAAAGCAGTTCAAACTGCTGCATTTCCTTTGTTCTTTATAATTGCTTTGTGTTTTTAAAGTCAGGATCTTGCTGTGTGTCTGGAACTCATTATGAGGTCCAGGCGGGACTTGAACTCGTGGCAATCCATCTGCCTCTTGGAATTGGAATTACACCACCAGGTAAACATCAACATTGCTTTTTTCTCTTTCTCTTTTTCTTTTCTCTCTTTCTCTCTCTCTCTCTCTCTCTCTCTCTCTCTCTCTTTCTTTCTTTCTTTCTTTCTTTCTTTTCCTCCTCCTCCTTCTTCTCTCTGTCTCTCTGTCCTTCTGTCTCTGTCTCTCTGTCTGCTCTGTCTCCATCTCTGTTTCTGTCTCTCTCTCTCTCTTTCTTTCTCTCTGTCTCTCTTTCTTTCTCTCTGTCTCTGTCTCTCTTTTTTTTTGAGTGTTCGAGTGTTTATTATAGACTACTATTATTGTACACTTTATAACCATTGTTTCATTAAATAACATAAGAATCCTACTCAAGGTCCTATTTTTTGGCATAAGAAATTGAATCCAAGAGAGATTAAAATAACCTGACCACAGCCAAATTTCCAGTAAATAGAACACAACTTCACATTCATATTAACTTGAATCTGAAACTAATGTTTATTTTATAATTCTGTTCTACAAATCTGTTAACTGTTGATATAAGGAGAAATTTAGCTATTATCAATGGTATAATTTACAAAAGGACAAAGTAGCCATCTACCTCATACACCAAGAGGCATAACTGCCAATCATATACAATGAATAATACATAGTATCTGTCTCTCTTTCTTAAGACAGGATCTTACACGACTGCAAGCCACATGACTTAACTCCTAAGCGCCTGGACTGTAGGCATGAGACCTGCCTCACAGATTGTTTTCTAAGATCAAACTTGGTCTAAATAGTGAGTTGCAGGTTAGCCAGGGCTAATGTAAGACTCTGCCTCAAATCAACAGTAACAACAAAAATGTGGGGAGCCAATGACGTCCTTGAGGAGGCGTGCTGTTGACTTGAGCACAGCCATGCCAAGGACTTCAATGCCTCAGCCCCAGGGAGTGGCAGAACTTTCCCTGGACGAGGCTCAGGAAATGGGAACGCCTTCCTCTGGTCTGTATAAGTGTTGCGGCTGGATGGTCCTTTAGCTAAAACCAGTGTGTATAGAAACTATTAACCCCAGCTTCCTCCTCTCTTCCTTACAGAGTCCTCCTACTGAGATTAGCCAACATCTTGTGCTACACATAATGTGCTGCTGAGTTATAGAGGGTACCCTCTATGAGAGCCAGCACAGCGCACCCAGCCCCAGATTTTCTCTGTGTGTCTGTTGTCTCTCTTGTATCAGTTAGTTTTCTTCATTCCTGCATTGTCCCAGTCAGCTTTCCAGAGCCCAGCCCTGCAGGACATGGCAAGCAATAAACTGTGTAGAATTATAAATGTGTGAACTGGCAAATGGCCATCTATTATTAACTATTATGCACTGTGTGCATGCATACCATGTCAGGACATGTTGGCATGCCCACACCAGAGTCAGAGTGATGTGCATCATTGTGATGTCATGTATGTCATGTATTGAAACATTTTATTATTCTATTATTATGTTCATTTTATTAATGATTTTATTAATAATGTAAGTTATTATATTACATTCTATTATTATATTGTGGATCAAACTGAGTCAGGGCCTTGCACATACAAGCTACACCCTTATCCCAGCTCCACAAACCAATGGTATTGATTACCTTATATATGCAGTTTGTCATTGGCCCAATCATCACTAAGCAGCACATGACTGTGTACTATGTCAAGTTCTTTCCCCATGTTGTGGACAGCTCTTTGTCTTTGAAGATGCTCTCATTAGGAAACGATTTAAGGAGTTGTCACAGACATCTTGAAGCCATGAGGGCACAGGTAGGGCTGGGTTTTGCAGTCAGTGGTAGAATACTTGCCTAGAATGCTTGATGCCCTGGGTTCAATCCCCCATACTGAAAGGAAAGGAAGGGGAGGGGAGAGGAGGCAAACGGAGGGGAGGAGAGGGGAGGGGAGGGGAGGGGAGGGAAGGGAAGGAAAGAAAGGTAATTACTGAGCTAAAATCATTGCACAGGCTTTCTTGTGAGAATTCAAAACTCTCTGCATGGATGTTCTAGTACTTGAGACCCATCGTAGGCACGGGTAATTGTGTATTGTATAGATTATGTACAATACAGATAACTGAGCCACACAGACGTTAAGATTAAAGTGGACCGGATATTGAGGGTCATGCAGGTGAGCTCAGGGAGATTTTTTTCTGGACAAACCAAATAGTAAATATCTTGGCCTTGTGGCCAGTGTGGTCTCCGTCATAATTATTCCACTACTCCACTACGCTGCTAAGGACAAGCAGACACCATGGCATGGAAACAAGTGGGCGCGCCTGGGTTCAGTGACGACGCTGCATGTACGACCCTGAAGCTGTACTCTATACAACATCCCTGTGTCACACAGGGTTTTTAAATGGTTTGGGTGTTTCTCAAGCAGTTAATTAAGTGAAAACTTCTTTCTACGGGCTGTGCTAAACATACAGCTGTCTGGATCTGGCTCTCGACCGCTGCTGCTGACTCACTCTGGGCTAAGGAGATGCCTAGACAACAAAACCAACCCAAACTCCCCTTGCACATACAGGAAGGGAAGAGGGGGTAAAGAAAAGACAGGTTTGAAAGTCTCCTTTCACGTATGCTGTTCTGATGGAGAAGCAGCTGCTATGGCTGCTGAAAGGGGCTGAGAGAGAGGAGAGGCCTGGGAACCAATTCCAATGGAAGAAACTTGAGTGGTGGAAATTTCATGCCTCTCAAGTTCCACTAAAAACTTCTCTCCCAGGTCACTCAGTAGCTGGGGCTGGCCTTGAACCCCTGACTGCCTGTGAGATGATGGGAAAGCAGTATTAACACCACTCTCAGCTTGGCCTTTGACCTAGACTTTACTTAGGTAGCATTAGCAGGGCGTTCTGTTTTACGTGAGGGTGTGTCTATCACAGGGAGAAAGGGATAATGAAACCTAAGACTGCACACCACAGGGCTCCTGGTGGGACAAACCAGGCTGAAATTGATGTGGAAGTGTCTTCCATATTGGCTGGCCAGAAGGTGCCATGCAGGCTCCTGGAGGGGGGAAGTCATGGATGGTCCTAACTGAGCAAACCAGGCAAGATGGACCCACTGGTGCAGAAGTTTGAGGGTTAACCAATTGCATCCCAATTGAATTTGAGGGGATATATCCTGATGCTGTCAACCTGGCCAAAAGGCCTATGGCTGGAGAGGTCACAGGACCTAAGGGAGGAGGTACCACTGATGTTTTGCTAAGTGAACATGTGGGTAAACCAGTTTCTAAACATTTCTGTTTCTATCTGTAGACTAGAGCAGTGTTCAGCGTGGGTCAGAGAGGCATTTTGCAGAGGGCGAGAGTTAATGTAGACTCTCATAACTATCAAAGTGCTGAGAATAAGGTCAGGCCTTAGCCCTTAGCAGGACAGCTATGCCACGCCCTCCAAGGCCCAGGGAACATTCCAGAAAAGAGTGAGAAGATTGTAAGAGGCAGAGGGTGGACAGGGTGCTGCGAAACACTGGCATGACCTTCACAAAAGCAGGCTCACAGTGGTGGTGGCTACCTGAACAATAACAACAAAAACCATGAGGGTAGCGGGGTAGGAGGTGGACAGGAGTAGGGAGAGTTGGGAAGAAGGGAACCGAAGAGTGGGGGAGGGGCGAGAGGGGGCAGTGGTGAAAGTGATCACAACACAGTCTACACGGATACTGAATTATCAAAACTGTATCAAAAATGATGAAAAAAGATAGACGTCCCTGCAGCAGCATGCGTAGAGCCCAAGACAGTCCCACACATCCCTCATGTAACTTACAGGTACTGCATTCAACAGCTGCTCTTTCACATAGATGCTCTGAACCAGAATGGTGGGGTGGAAGGATGCAGAAGACAGGCAAGAGAATGAAGGAGTAAGAAGAACCTGGCACAAGGAGGAGGACTCGTGGGGGGAGAGGGAGAGGGAGAGTGCACCTGGCATTGAGGAATCCGATGAAAGTAATGCGCCGGCAAGAACAGGCAAAGAACACCGAGAACACCAGCTCTGATCTGCAGTGGGAACTTAAGGGTCCTTGGGAAAGTCAGTTGTGTCGGAAGGCGCTTTGCCGGGGGCAAACACGTGAAGGGGTGTTTTCCTGAAGTGGGCGCAGGGTGAAAGACTAAGGCAGACTCGTGAAGGAACATTTAGCTGAAGCAGATACATGTTCTGCTAAAGCAAGCATGTGAAAGGACACGTGATGAGGGATTCTTTGTTGTTAACGACATGCATGTATTGGTCTGCCTTACATTGCGTAATCGAGCATTTTTGTTAGGATGCCGTAGAGAGAAGCACATCAAAAGGCTTCTGGTGATGCGCTGCAGTTTTGCGCTGCTTCCTTGGACTCGGGCTGATAGACAGAGTGATGTTGGCTAAGACAGACACATGTGCTGAGGCAAGATCCGTGCAGGACACGGGATGTTTGGAGGGTGTAACTAGGACTCGATGGAGTGACGGAGGCTGAGCTTGGCTGGCTTATAGAGCTAGCTGTGCGTGCGATGCTTGCTTGTTGGTCTCAAGTCATCACTGATCTTCCTGATCTTCGCTCTGCTGAGAAGGGCATAGCAGAGAACGTCTCCTGGCGTTCCTGGTGACCCTGGTCCCTCCTGCTGACTTGTGCCGAGGCTGAGGCCTGGCTGTCCTGGTTGGTCATGCTACCGTTAACCCAACTCTACTGAACTGGACTGCTGGTGTGTCTGTCAAGTGTTTGTGGGTGGATCGAGTTGTGGATCCTATGAACTGAACTGCCCGTTTCCAGACAACACAGATGGGAGCTGCTTTCTAATCACGTCTACTTCCCCCATATCCTTTCTTTTCCACTAACAAGGGAGGATGAAGTGTTTAAGAACTATCATTAAAAATAGGATTTGAAAAAAATTGAAGTTACATTGTCCACGTGGTGGCCCGGAGCTCTCTTCTCCTTGCTGCCTTTGTGGTGGCTTTGAATGTCACACTACAGTAGTGGCAGCTTGATTCGGGGAGTAACAGACTCCTTGACCACGTGGTCAAGCTAGAGCTTCCTCAGAAGCTGCAGAAGTGGGCATGAACATGAGTAGTGTGTGTGGGGTCATCCTGGCAGGGCTGCGAGGGCCAGACAGACGGACAGACGGACAGATGGACAGAATGACGCCCACCATGAGGGGCTGCCTTCCCTGGCAGAAGCACAAGTCTTTCACCTGGGGTGGGGACACTGACTGATCTTACATGAGAGGAGACTAGGCTACACAGAGTCTTTTGCCTAGTACCACGCTCAGTGCTGGACAGGGATTTGAACCCCTGCTGTTTGCCTCCAGAATTTGCTTTTGATCTCTCCTATCATACAGAGGGCGGGCGTGTTGCGGATTATATTTGATGTTAATTCTGTTCTCCTGTGAGGGGCAGGTGATTTCCTGTAAACCTTCTTCCCACCTTAATTTGTAAAATAAAGGAGAGCTGTTGATTAGGCAGACAAAGGGAAGGTGGAGTGGAAGGTGGGAAGAGAGAAGGAAAAAATGGGGGAGCGGATGCAGAGGAGGAGGAAGAAGAAGAAAAGCAGAGCAGAAGCACATGGCCTGGAGAAACCACAAGTTTTAAGGGGTCATAGATGGAAAAGATGGTAGAGTAGTGGTAGATGTGCCCAGTCTAGGCACACAGCATGTATTCATATTAACTGAGTTGTGTTTTTATTGCCGGGGCATCTGTGGGTTGGAGATTTACTGCAACAAGGGTGTGTGGAGGCGTTAGCAGTGCCTGGTGAGGTTTTGCAACCTCCTTTATGTCTTTTGTATTCAAATAGGAACAAATGTTCAATCTTTGTTGTTGTAAAATATTCAGTTCTACTGGGGGAAAATATGTAGGCCTTTTTTTTTTTTGGTCTTAAATTCTTTTATTCCAGTGTGGCATACTAGGCAAAGCTAGCTACAACTTCAGATCTTAAATCTTTCTAAAGATTACTTTCCTGTGGTTTTAACCACACCAGTAGCCGTTTTTAGTTGAAACAAGGAGGCCATGTCCCTTGCTGGTGGCACTGAATAAGCTGTGAGTGGTTTCACAAATAAACAGCAAGAGTGACAAGAACAACCCCCCAAAACACAGTGACAGGGGTCCACTTTGACAAAGGCACAGGCACAAGTTAAAGGTTCCCGGGACTTTTCATCTCTAATTACATGATTTGTAGTTCAGTTAGTGAAACGGTCCTGGCACCATTTTCTGGGTCTTAAAAAAGATTGTATTTTGCATCAAGCTGATCCAGTGATGCCAGAAAGCAGACCAAAAGGAAGAGGAAAGAAAGGGGTTAGAGCCACGTCAATGCGCTGTTTCAAAAGGAAGGTTAACGATTTTCCCATTCACCCTCTCCAGTGTCACACTGATCTTTCAGGCCAGCGTCTTGGAGTGTGTTCAAGTTAGGGAGAAAGGGCCACATTCTTCATTAGCTAGCATTAACGAGCACATTCTCTGTGTGTCCGATGCTGGCTGCACCCATTCAACTATTTGTGCTGTTTACTGATGTTCAAAAATAAGGACCTCATTGATTCAGGTTCTCAGCCCCTGAGTCCTTTCACCAAGTGTGGAAGCCATTGGCATGGCATACAAGGCCCCAGAATGGGAGGGCCTAAAAAAGGGTTGTAAAGGAAGTAGACTTGGCTCACCGGAGCCTGTGAAAGGGACACTGGGTGTCTCTGGGGTTGCGCCAGGGGCCCCAGCTGTCAGATGGGGCCTGGCTGAACACGTGGTGTTCGGCAAAGGAGCAGAGTTTCCGAGAAGGAATTAAGAACAGACTGATGTGGCAAAGGAGGGCTGGAATGGTAGAGAGCCAGCTGGGCCTGGCATCAGGAGGGCACAGCAGGCTCCTGAAAGGCATTCCTGCTCAAATGAGGGCCACTGTGCACAGCATGTCGCCCCCTTACCCTGGGGGCTCAGCTGGACCTCCTGAGAGGACCCTGCTGTTCTGTCATCTCACGCCCATTATTTGACATGCAGACCTGCCACGCTAAGGCTTACTCCAGCTCTTAAGAGATTATAAAATATGCTTTAGCAGGCATGTCTTTGGTTGGAAGAGACACTTGTAGATAAGATGAAGTGACAACCAGGAAGTAAGACAGGGGATGCAAAGAGACAGGTTTTAAGACTTTGAATTCTCTCTCCCTGGCTACCCCCCCCCCCACACACACAGAGGAGAGACAGACAGACAGACACAGACACACATATATATACACACAGTCACAGTCACACACACAGAAACACACACACATACATATACACACATACATACACACAGTCACACACACAGATACACACATAGACACACACAGAGAGACACACATACACACACACACACACTTTAATAATTACTAACATCTCTCTGCTTCTCTTCATTCTACAGACACTGCATATTCTCACGGAGTGCTAGACGAGCCCTTGAGCCTTGATTGTGAAGGTCAGAGTGAGCAGGTGTGAACATACTGGATAATTCGTCACTCTCAGTTCTGACAAAGTAGACATTGTTGCCATCAATGGCCACTTGAATCTTACATTTCAATAGAGATATTCTAAAGAGATCTTTGCATCTCTCGACCGACCTATCAGACTATTGAAACAATGAACCCCAAAGACAGGGGGAGCTTTTCCAGTAATCTTGGCTGGAAAAAGAAAGCTGTGCCAGCCAGTGGGTGCATGCATGCATTGGTGTGTGTTTGTGTGTGTTTGTGTGTGTTTGTATGTGTGTACATGTGTGCATGCAAGCATGCACGATAGCTTATCTCCCAGAAAGAGATTTCACACAGTTCTAACGACTTGTCAGGCCACCTTACAGGATGAGACTGAAACCCAGACAACGGTGGGCCTGACTGCACCAGGACTAAGCTTAGCTGTGGAAATCCTGGACTCCGTAGTTAAATTTTGATTTCCCTTCAGAGCCAGAGGTAGACTTGGGTGGCTGACTGAATCTCTTTGTTTTTCTTCCCAACGTGGCCATATTGAATAAACCTCTGCTTTATTTTTCTGCTTTCCACTTTTAATTAGACAGTCTGTTGCTCTTTGCAACACCAGACCTAGGGTATGCCAGCTTGCTGTCTCTGCACCCTTTTCCCTATTTGCCTGGGAAAGCATCTTAAAGATGGTTTCTGTCTCACCATTCAGTTTGAGAGCTCTTGTCAAGGGCACTGTGACCGCCATGATTTTGAACTTACAGATCATTCTCAGCTTTTTCCTTGTTTCACCCAATAGGTCAAACAATAGAAGCATGCACCCTCTCACCCTTTCTCAGTCCTGGAGGCCAGAGCCTGAGGTTACTCTGGCAGAGTCAGGTTCCCAAGGGAATAACTGTTCATTGCCTCTTTCAGCTCCCAGGGGCTCCGGCAACCTTCAGTGTTTCTGACTTGGCGGCTCTAATCTCTGTCTTTGTCTTGGGCTGTCTCTCCTTTGGAGACCAAATTTCCATATTCTTTTGATGAATGACCCCTGCCGTGTACTGAGAATTATCTGTAATTGCTGTACTTTGGTTTCAAATGGGTGAGTTATTATGAATTTATTGTAAGTAGAAGAACAAGAACAAGCCAGGCATGGTGGCGCACGCCTTTAATCCCAGCACTCAGGAGGCAGAGGCAGGCAGATTTCTGAGTTTGATTGAGGCCAGCCTGGATGGAGAGAATACACAAAAGCAAAAGAACAAGTAGCAAGCAGCAGGTTGCGGGTTTACATTTCTGGCCGAAGGGACCAGGGAGGTCTCTCTGAAACAGTCCTGCTGGAGTTGTTGAGCGAAGGAATCCATGGCAGACCATACTCTACGAAAAGCTTCTGCCTTCTCCTCCCCACCACAGGCGTTTACAGCCTGGGGTGAAACAGTGACCTCTAGCTTTCTCAGGGGTGCACTGTTTATGATACTGTTTTTTTCTTCTCTCTTACAGATGGGGGGCAGCCTGCCCAGACAGGACAAAGTGTCTGGGGGACACTTGAAATAAACATTCTACAGTCTGAGGCAAGAGCAACCAACCAACCAGCAAGACAACCAACGAGATCTTTGGTTCCAGAATCTGAAGGAAAATGAAATTTAAGGCCTGGGATTCATGTCACTTATGTCCAGAGAGTTGTTTTGTGAGCTGAGAAGCCTGAGGCTGGGAACCTAGCAGGTCAGGGGAAGTCTGAGCAGGCCCGCCAGTTACACAGTAACCAGATGTTCTGCTGACCCGCCCCTCAGGTTCCTGACATCCTAACTTGCTGACCTGTAATCATTCTGCTGAGCCAATCGTGTGTAACCGCGCCAATTCTTGTTAGCCCCTCCCCCTCCCCCTATAGAAAACCCCTAGCTTTCCAGCCACAGGGTCGGTGCCTCTACCTCCTGCATGAGGTATGCATTGGCCCAGAGCTCCGCCATTAAACTACCTCGTGTCTTTACATCAAGATGGTTTATTCATGGTTTTTGGGCGTCGCCTTCTCGAGACTAAAGTGGGGAGGGCTCTCCACGAAAGTCTTACAAATCTATTCTGAAAAAGCACAGTGGCATACAACAATGTATCAATATAATTTATACTATATTTGTATATTATATGTACAATTTGTATCACATTCTGATAACTGTATACTCCCCAAACTACAATCACAACAAGAATATTTCCATCCTCTGAAAAATTCCTATGCCCCTTGGCAGGGTCTTCTTCCCTGACACCAAGCCCCAGGCCACTGATCTTTCTATGTCTTTATATTAGTTGACATTTGTACAAATGATCACACTGCATGTGAACTCACTTGCATCTGTGCACTGAACACACACTCAGTGAATGCACTGTGTCTGGCTTCTCCCATTCAGTGTGATGACTTGACATCCATCCTTCTTGTGTGTATTACTAGTTTGTTCTTCCATGTTGAGAGCACCAATAGAATCTTTATTTATATGCTGATTTTCCAACTTTGGCTAATACAAGTTAAATCTGTAGTAAACATTTACAGATAACTCCAAAGGGACACTCATGGCCTTCTGTTTCTCTTAACACACAGGAGTTGGTTCTTAGGTTAAGTGCTACTTTTTAAGGAAGCAGCGAGTTGTTTTACAGAGCACTTACGTTTTGAAAGCAGTGCAAGTACTTCCATTGATTTCGCATCTCTGTGGACATGCAGTTCTGTCAGGTTTAATATTTAAACCATCCTAATGCGTATAGGTATGCCATCACACTGGTTTTAAGTTTCATTTCCTGATAGCCAAGTGATATCAGAATATTTTCATGTATTTACTGGAGATTTTTATATATCCTTTTGTGTTTGTTTAGAACAGTTGGTCCTATGCAGTTTATTGTGAGGAGATAACGAGCTATGTTGAAAGTTTCCATAACTTTCAACTATGGTATTAGCATCCTTTATAGTTAAGATTTATCAACATCACTGATTTTCTTTTGTACTTGAGAGAGGGTCTTATGTATCCAAGACTGGTTTTGAACTCTGTGTAATAGAAGAGGACTTTCCTTTCTTGAGTGTAGGGATCACAGTTCTATAGCACCAACTCTGCTTTTATTTGGTGCCAAGGACTGACTCAGAACTTTGTGCATGCTGAGCAGGCCATCAAAAACATTTAATGCCCCAAGTCTTGGCCCATTTTAAAAACTGGGTTAGTTGGGGGCTCCTGAGATGGCTCAAGGGTAAGGTGTTTGTCTGGAAAATGGAGCCCTGAATTTGATCCTGGCACCCACGTAAGGAGAGAACCAGCTCTGTAAAATTGTCTCTAGCCTCCACATGTGTGGCTTGGCATGAGAAAATCCTAGAGCATACACACGTGCGCACACACACATGCACACACAAACACACATGTATACACCCACACTCATGAGCACACAAACACACATGTGCCTATCCACACACAATGTACAAACACATGCATGCTTAAATTTAATCTTTTAAAACTTAGTTATTTGCTTATTATCAACTTGCAAGGGTATTTTATGTGTTGGGACTATTTTCTTTCACTTTCTGATTTGACTTTTTATAAGTTTTACTGATAAAGTAAAACTTATATTATCACTTTATTACAAAAACTTCATGGCTTTTTATTTTTTGCTATTGCTCTACTTTGGAAATATTTCCTTTTATCAAGTCAGAAAGCTTTTTACCTATATTTTCTCCTAGGAATTTTAACAGCAATTTTAACTTTGTATTTGGGTCTGTGCAGGTCTATGGTTCATTTAGAGGCAACTTGTTCATCAGGTATAAGGAAATGACTAGTGGCTGCTTTTTCACATATGGATGAATGACCCCATTAGATGTATAAGAATCATCTCAAACACAAAATGACACTGTCATTCCAATTCTCCCTTGACTTAATAAGTCCCATACTCCCTAGTCCAGTCCTATCCCATTTGCCATTATATCCAGAATAGTGTATGCTACAGTATAGGTGGACTTTGAAACTATCATGGCTACATAATCCATGATTCAATGCATGTGAAATGTCCAGAATAAACAGAACCACATGGGCAAAAGTAGGATCGTGACCCAATATTGTATTTCAGCGATCGTACTTTATATAAATTCTATACCAATAAAGCTATTAGAAAATCCATCAGAGTCCATCCAGTTCTCAGCACCACACCCCCTGTCAATCTGAGGCGGTGCCCTTCTCCCACTTTTATGAACATACTCTGTTAGATTGAGTGGCTGTGTCCTGTAGAGAATTCCTGATGAAACGGTCTATCCCCAGTTCTCAGGAAGGTGCACTCTTTAAGGTCATTTCAGAGGTTCATTTGTTTGTTCCCTTAATTACCCATTGTCCTTACAAGTGAGGACTGGAACAAACAAGCAATCTGTGAGAAGAAAGTGGCGTCTTTGTGTCCCACACTCACATCCTCTGTAGAATGTGGGCACACTCTCTATCCCCAACTGAGGGTCAGCATGGGCAGGTAGAGGTGGCTTGTCAGCCCGTATCTTTAATAAGCTTTTGGTTTTTTTTTTATTTGTCGTTGTTTTTGTTTTGTTTTTATTCTATTCCAACAAGGATAAGAGCATCCTTTGAAATGAGTGACTTGTAGGGTTCCACTCTTATAAAAGATGGCTTTTTGGTTTAATGTTTGGATGCACCAATCTCAGAATCATCTCAGAATGTACTCATCTCAGAATCCTTATATTAAGGATTTTCATATTACATCAAACTTGGCAAATGAGGCAGCCAGTCCTATCACGCCAGCAGCTCAGCACCTTACAGCAAAGGACAGTGGGTAGGAAGCAATGGAAGAGCTGCTTACTGGTTACATCTTACTGGTTACATCTTACTGGTTACATCTTACTGGTTACGTCTAGGGCAGTGTGGATAATGGTGGAGAACCACCAGAATCCACCTGGAGCTATGCGGAATAGCTGAGACATGTCCCTGACAGCAGAATCTTCACTTTCCTACAGAAATGATTACTGATGGGCACTGTGGCCTGAATTCTCTGCCTGTGTTAGAGGATATCGTATGACAGAGGCCTGGGAAGCCACCGCTGCAGACCCCAGGGCAATCAGCTGGACATGCTGGCACACGTCTGTAGTCACAGCCCTCAGGAGTCTGTGGATGGCTATGCTTTGCTTCAAGACCTTGTCTGAAATAAAATAGAATAGACAAGGGGTTTGTCAAGAAGGATTTGTGGTCAAGAACACAAACTTCTTTCCCCCCTAGAGAATCCGTGTCCAGCATTCACTCTGGGCAGCTCACAATGACCTCAATTTCAGCTTCATGAATTCTCCTGTAGTCAGATGTTCAAGTACCTCCCCCAACTTATACACATAAATAAAAATGAAAAGAAACAGAAACCTGGGCCCAACTCTGCTACTACTATCAACACAAACGAAGCCCACACAGAGCATGTTTTAAGGTGTAATCTTCAGCTTCAGCTTCCTGTCTTCCTTTTCCCTTCCCCATCTTCCCATCCATTGCTCTAAATCTGTACCTCGCTGCGATGCAGTTTGAAGCAGGGTTTCACTATGTAGCCCTGGCTGTCCTGGAACCTACTATATAGACCAGGCTGTCCTTGAAATCACAGATCCTCCTGCCTCTGCCTCCCAAGGGTTGAGATTAAATGTGTGTGCTGTGCCACCAGGCCATGCTGCATTTTTGTAAGTCATTTTATACCCTTTCTAGAACATAATTATGTTAATAAATTATAATGATAAAAATCCAGCCCTGCAAGTTTAAGCATGCTCTTCCAATAAAATAGGAAGATGGTTTAAAATCTACCCCCTTACTCAGTATTGCTGACACAAGAGTGACAGGGCAGCCCCACGTAGTCATGGGACTTGCTTTGTCTGTGCATGAGCCTGGTGTTGCAATGCCTCCAGGCCACCGGCCCTGTGACACCAAGTCAGCATGCCAGGGCTTTGCACGACATCACTGCCAAGCTCTTCCCCCTTCTCAGAACCGTCTCAAATGCAAATCAATTCACAGGGCCAGTGAATTCCCAGTGACCTTTTCTGATACCCAGATGTGGCACATTGAGTCTCTCAGGCCAGCTCCTCTTGCTGTCCTGATTTTGCTCTGCCTCAGCTCAGCAAGAAACATGAGAGCCCAGGAAGGCCACCCACTAAGCTGCCTTGCTGTGCCATGGCTAATGCTGGAATGCAGAGCAGAAGAAGTGATGGATGCAGAACAGAGTATCATGGCTGTTTGTGTGGATGAAGCACACTGTGTTTGAGGCAGCATGAGAGAGAGAGAGAGAGAGAGAGAGAGAGAGAGAGAGAGAGAGAGAGAGAGAGAGAGAGATCCTCTCAAGTTCGGCTATTTAAACCACCATGTAGTTTCTTCACATTTGTACCATTTATTATATTTTTACTCAATATTTATCTTTGTATCCACTATCCATACTTAAAAAAATTATTTATTCATTTACGTGTGTGCATGTGCCCATGACATACAAGAATGTGGAGGTCAGAGGACAGTTCAGTCTTTTCACCACTCAGGTCTTGAGGATCAAGCTCAGATTGTGGGGCCTGGCATCAAGTGTCTTCACCCATTAAACCAGCCTTCCAAACCCACTAGCTATATATATTTGCCTTTTAATTATTATTTTGTGTCATGGACGTTTTGTTTGGATGTATGTTTGTGTATCATGTGTGTGCCCAGTGCCTGTGGAAAACAGAAAAGCGATTCAGATTTCTCAGAACTGAATTCACGATGGCTGTGAGTTGCCATGTGGGTGCTGAGAATCAAACCCAGGTCTTCCGGAAGAGCAGTTAGTACCTTTAACTGCTGAGCTGTCTCCCCAGCCCCCATTAGCTAAACTTTAATTGCATCCTAAGCAACAATATCCATGAAATTAGGAATGTAATGTACTAGCTATGATTTTTCTAATCTATCATAAAATATATTTTCTACTAGTAAAAAAATGGGTCCACATGTCTTCTAAGGTCATTTCCTGAATCACCTGCTGTAGATGTGCACACTCCAGATCACTGGGAAGGAGCTTGGTCCTGGGTCTCATAGCACTTCCCAGAGAGCACTTAGCTAGAGTAGGATTCAGAGAATGGAAGAAACTGTCTGTTGTGGGAAATAACAGATAAATAACAAATAAAGAATGGCAAGTTCCTGGGCAACCCCCAGCTACTCTCTGCCCGGGAGGTCTCGCTGCCTCTGTCTCTAAGCTAGCCCCTGTAGCGACTGACCAATCGTGGTCTTCCCAGCTCTGGTTCGCATGTCTCAGCGCCACCAGTACCTTCTCAGCCACAAACCCCCTGTAGTCGACAGTCCCACATTCCGGTAACCCAGTGAAACAAAATTTTAGAAGCTTCTAATTAATCAGACAGATTTATATATCAATAAATTCTCAGTACACAAGATGCCTACACAATAAATTCAGGACCAATTGATAATGGTACAAGCTGCCCACCTAGATTAGACAAGTTACCCCAACTATTCCATCCCTATATGATATCATATCTACCTGTGGCCCTTTAAAACCACACAGAATCTGAATCATTCAGTTCGTCCTCCATCTTGCTTCCTTCTCCTCTACCTGTCTCCTCCATCCCATCTCTGCAACTCTTTACGCTGCTTCCCTTTTCCCTGTCCAATCACAAGTTTCTTGTTGTATTAATATTTAAAGTGACTAGACAGGGAAAATTCTGCTACAACTGTTCTTTTGAAAGCCAACACACAGAGTCTATTATAAACCAAGACATAATTGAATGACATGAATGCTAAATGACAAAAATATAAATCAAATTAGTATTTGATTTATAAACATAATACATATATACACACATACATACACACATGCATACATAGATACACACATACATATACATGCATGTATACATACATAGACATACACATATACACACACATATATATACATATACACATACACACACATATATGCATATATACACACATACACATATGTACATTCATACATACATATACATACAAATACATGTATAAACATACACACATATACACATATACATAATACACATATATACATATATGGCAAACATATGTATGTTGATTTCTTCCTAATTGAGCATTGATAGAGGGCTAGCTGACTTTTTTCCCCCGACCAACCTGCAGGGAAGAATCAGTGGGGACCCAGGGCAGAAGAGAGAGAGAGAGTGGGAGGGACAAGAGACAGGAAGAATGAGAGCAAGTCAATCACACTGATCAATCTCTGCAAACTTATTCAGGAGTGACAATATAAGCATAAGCAAGAGGAGGCTCCAAGGGAGCGGGGAAGAGCCCGGGGGCTCTCTGAAGGTCAGGTGGCAATCTTCAGCTCCTGGAGCCAATGGTCACAGTGTCCTCTTTTCCCCTAAACATTCTTACTGTTATGATCACAAATGTTCTCTCAGGATTGTTTATGTAAACAAGAAAATATCCACAAGGCCATGGCTGAGGCCATGGCTCCCGGTATCTCCTCCCTTTTAATTATTTTCACTAAGGCCCCACATAACTGAGGTGGTCAGTAGTCATCTCATTCTTGTATGAGTGGGTATTAACCATCGGGGGGAGCATTGACCTGATTCCTCCAGTGGGTACCGTCACAACCCACAGTCATGGCTCTTCGTATCTTTTGGGGAGGGGAGGCAGAGCCTTAGAAAGACCCTTAGGATAAGGTTGAAAACAGATATCAACTTCCTTGCAAACCAGGTTTGTCTCACGGGGAATTCAGAGATGGTCCGTGTGAGACCTTCCCCTGCGGTGCTTAGCCTCGCAACCCACGCTGGTGCCCATTCTGGATTCATTTTATCAAGAACCAGTATGCACAGGNCTGAATCCTATGCAGNTCCTGAAGGAGAATTATCAACCTCAGGTTCAGCAAGGCCTCTGTCAGCCAAATCAAGTCTATGATAATAAATTTGCAAAGGTCTCGATGCCAAGGAANCAATCTGCTGTTTTATAAAACCAGTAATTCTATTAAAAATAAAAGGCCCCAAAGTTACTACTAATAAAATGCTTATTAAAGGTCCAAGGAGGGGCATCAAGAGGGTGTACATAGAGGACTTCCACCAATTATCAGCAGCGGCTGAAAACTGTTTTCTCTGGAGCTCCAACTTAAGTTTATGTAACTGTTGGATTCGTGTTTCCACTAAACCTGATTCATTTACATAAAAGCAACATTCTTCTTGCAGAAAGAGACAGGTGCCCCCTTTCTCAGCAGTCAGCAAATCAAGTGCTCTTCATTCTGTAAGGCAACTTGGGCAAGGGAAGTTAATCGTCTCTGTAAAGAAGTGAATGACTCAAGGGAGGCTTCTACTGCCAACGCAAATTGCTGAGATAATTTGTCGGTGGTAAGAAGAGAATGGGTTAAAGTTCCTCCAGCCAACCAGGCAGCCACAACAGAGGTTTCCAAGGAGACACAGGGAGGAAAACAGTTTGCTTGATTCTAATATCTGAGGGGCTATACCAGCTCAAATACTCTGCAGGAGTCAGCAAGGTCAACTGAGGAACTAGGGTCACGGGAAGACACAACAATTCTTTATTTATGTTATAATTCTTTCCTTGCAAAACTAGGGCAGAAGTGCCTGTAGCTGTGCCTCCCACAAAAGTACATGGAGGCTTTAGTTCTAAATCTTTAGTAATTAATGTCTCTATTGACGGTGAAATTTCCTCCAGCAGGCATATCCATCAACTTAGTGTTGTTTACCATTATCACAACTTTTAGGCCTTCCCATATTGTTGGATGTAATAAAGGATGGATCAGGGATGAAGGCCCAATACAACTTCTCAATCATCATTGTCAGGACACTCTACAAACTCACACTTAGCATCATTCTTTGTCCCAGCATCAGCATGTCTCATTAACCACTCTGGCAGCTAGCATGCTCCTTCAGTATCCTGCAGAAAAAATACAAACATGCCCTCTTCCCCACACTCAGAGATTTCCTTAGCATTGAAATTTTAAAATTTTTGTGGTGTACGGGGATATGATTCCCCCTTTTTTTGTATTCAAAAGCCAAGTTTTCAGAGTGCAATGCACACGTTCAACAATCCCTTGTCCCATGGATTAAAAGGAATTCCAGTTTTATGTTCAATTCCAAATTCCTTANAAAAATTGTATAAAGTTGTTTCCAGTATAAGCAGGGCCATTATCTGTCTTGATTTTAGGCAATCCCATAGCAGTAAAAACCTGTAAGTGATATCAATTACATTTCTAGACGCTTCTCCTGTATGTAGAGAAGCAAAAATGAGTCCTGAACAAGTGTCACTACAAACATGTATATATTTCAATTTTCCAAATTCTGAATAGTGAGTTACATCTATTTTCCAAATATGATTGGGCATAAAGCCTCATGGATTAACCTTTAAATGATGAACTTGAGACAATGTAAGACAGTCAGAACATTGCTTTAAAATCATTCTGACCTGCTTCTTAGCGATCTTATTTAGGAGCCTTAAGGTATGACTAGAAAGATTAATTATATTGCGACCACATTTGGCCAAAACAATAGGATCTGAAACTAAAGCTTCTCTCATCAAATCTTTGTCAATACAATCATTGCTTTCAGCTAAAGGTCCGGGAAGATCAGAATGAGCTCTTAAATGACCAATATAAATAGGATTTTTTCCAAGCAAGAATGGTGTTTTGTGCCACACCACCTCCAGTAGGATCTGTGTGACAAGTTCCACAGACTGAGGCAATTGACCTCAAAAGGTCCTGTAGGTATATGAGTTGTATTAAAAATCAACAAATGTAAAGGCAAAGAATAGTCTATATAAGTAACAAATTGTTTTTC
>NC_034591.1:67691287-67692423 GCF_900095145.1 Mus pahari | reverse complement strand
GATTCCACATTAATGTTCTCTTTTACCAAAGAATTGCTGTGGGCACATTGAAATACAATAATTACAATAAGCAGCTAATGTTTGATTACCATAGATTACAACTGATAACAATTGAATACAGAAGCTTCCTCTACTCTATATGTAGTAGGCAGGCCAGATTGTAATGCCTTTAGAAGTTTCACAGCCTCATTGACATTCCATATATCTTAAGTTTAAAATTTATTTTGAACAACATCTGAACAGATCTGTAATGATGTTGTTTTGGCTTAAAAATAATTCCCGGGAGGCAAGGAGAGGTGAGGTCCCAAAACTTCCCTACCAGGGTTTGCAAAACAAAAGAAACGCCACACAAGCCCCACTGAGGCTGCTCTGAGCTTTGCATTAACTCAGATACAATCTGAGCATCTGCCAGAGCCCTGGCCCAAAGATTACCCCTCCTGCAGTGAGCTCAGATTCCAGGGGAACAATTCGATTAGCTGTCTGTGCCTCTAATTTTTGGACAATCTTTCCTAAGATGATTTATGCTTAACCTTAGTGCTGGAAGCATTGCCTGTACTGTAGTCCCCTGGAAGGCAGCAACCACAGCCAAACTGATAGCATGAGGGTCCAATTTCTGTACAAAGATGAACATATCCAGATACGTCTGTCTTCGCTATGTATGGCCGGATGCTTGCAGAGAGTTGCATTAGTGTTCTCATACGATAAACTCTTGTAATCATCTTAATTACAATATATAGGTGAGTTAAAAATCGAGAGATTGCGATCAAACTGCACTCAATGGAACACTGGCTATTTTAACCATAAATTTTAAGTTTCTTTTGCAAAATTAGAATATATCCATAACTTTTGGAAAGCAACACCCAATTTTAAATATTCTCTTTAAAATCAATACCAAAATCATAACCTTCACATTATGAAGTTTGGCTGCCAATTCTTATATATGAATGCGTGACAGTGCAGCTTTTCATACCCCATTGAAGAGACATTGTTTTAAATTCTATCCTTTATAAACCTGGTTTCTAGAATAATAATTACACAAAATATTATCCTAATTTAGAAGTATCTTTAAAGACCTGTTTTCCTGGGTTCGCTCATACCACATGTTGTTTAGAATGACTCCAACCCTGAGTTACCAA
>NC_034591.1:67687027-67688847 GCF_900095145.1 Mus pahari | reverse complement strand
CAGCTCCTGGAGCCAATGGTCACAGTGTCCTCTTTTCCCCTAAACATTCTTACTGTTATGACCACGAATGTTCTCTCAGGATTGTTTATGTAAGCTAGAAAACATCCACAAGGTCATGGCTGAGGCCATGGGTCCCGGCAGGCTTTTCTTCAGCTTCAAATGTTAATAATTTACTTAGACATTTTGTATTGAAGATTCTTAAAAAGATTTATAGTAAGGTGTGTGTGTGTGTGTGTGTGTGTGTGTGTGTGTGTGTGCGCACACATGCACACAGGTGTGTTGAGGAGAAGTATGTGCGCGTGAGTACAGGAGCCCTTGGAGGTCAGAAGCATTGGATTGCTAGCATTACAAGTGGATGTGAACCACTGATGCTTGTGTTGGGTTCTCTGCAGGAGCGAGCGAGCAGGCGAGCGTGGGCTCTTAGCTGCTCAGCCGCTCTTCAGCTCCAGCTTTGTTTTTAAGGTGAAGCTTTTCCTTTGGGGTTCTTCTCCTCTAAATCTCATGAGTAAATGGGAATCAGCTACCAACGCTGAGATAAAGCTCCAGTTCCAGGATATAGCACGTGTATGCAGAGCTAGAACAAAATGACCACTAATCACAAACATGTTACTTTGACACCATTCCCATTTCCCATGGTGCATCTCTTCAGATGAAACAGAGCCTTTAAAGCAAATATGTCTGAGAATGCCAGCAGCGTAGCGCTTGCAAAACCCATTCGAAACAGTGCTGCTCGTTAACCATGTCCCCTCTTAACGAATAGTACGTGTTCAATCAGTTTGCCATGTGACAAGGAAGGAACAACAATTTCAAAACAAACTCCAGCAAGTGTGGGTCCGGGGAGACTGCAAGGTTCCCTAGAACCTGAGGAGTTAAACGTGCTTTGGGTGGGTGTGGCAGGGTAGGGATGGAAGTGGGAGCTGACCAGGGGAAAAGACCAAGGGGAACTTCTGTCCTAGGAGGTGGAGTTAGGAAGTGGACTTGGTGGCATTTAGCAGGGCACAACTGGGAATATGAAGGCAAAAGGAAAAGACAAATTGGAAACAGCTCGCATACCCCTACCCCATCTCCAGAACAAAATAAGCCTTTTAGCAGCAATTAAGCAGAGATGTGAAGTACAGTCAAGCTTTAACTCCCTGGAAGGTGTTAAAAGTCAGAAATGGGCTGGCCTAGAGAGATTTGTAAGATGATGATGATGATGATGATGATGAGGAGGAGGAGGAGGAGGAGGAAGACAAGAAAGATGAGGAAGAGGAGAAAACAATAATCAAGTATCGAAAGCAGAAAGAACACGTGACACATTTCTAAAGCATACTTGGGAAAATCAGCTAAGTAGGAAGCCATGGCTTCGATGTGGCTACAGACCATAATGCAAGAACAGGGCACTGTGGGCCAGCCAGGACCATTCGTCATAAAGTCAAGGCATAGAACAAAGCTGAGTAGCCAGGTCCTAGACTTAGCCTAGACTTGGCTCTTTGGAGATAGAAGTTGGAAGGCTATAAACCATCCTCCATTAAAGAGAAGAGGCTAAATGATGACAGGTTCCACAGTGGGATGGGACACTATCAGCTCTTAAAAGATTAAGGAGGATTGTTATATTGGATTGAGTCTGACGAGCAGAAAGCCACCAGCCTGCATTGTGTGAGGGCTTCGTGGAAAGGGGTTCTTGCGAGACCAGGGTGGGGGAAACAGTGAGGGGAGGCTACTCCAACTTGGGTCACAGGCAGTCCGTAGGCAACAGTAAAAGGAGAAAGAAATTAAAAAATTTCAAGTCTTGTCTTTTCCCTCCTTCCCTCCCTCCCTCCCTCCTTCCCTCCCTCCCT
>NC_034591.1:67680035-67686340 GCF_900095145.1 Mus pahari | reverse complement strand
GAGAGAGAGAGAGAGAGAGAGAGAGAGAGAGAGAGAGAGAGAGAGAGAAGCTAAATTCATACAATGGGATGCGACATTTTGCAGCCTTTAAGAGACAGAGGCAGATGGCTGTATTGCATTTAGTCAGGCCAGCAGAAAAGTGTGAGGTGGGGAAACGGTGAGGAAAGCTACCATAGATGCCGCTCACTGGGAGAACCAGCCCACTTCCTATAGGTCTCAATGGGCCTCCTTTTGACACTCCCAACGTCTACCGAATCATCTCCTGTTTGACCAGGCTCTTGTCTGCCCTTCCTCCAAGAATGAAGCGGGAAGTCAGTGAAAGGAAATCAAGTCGGGGGATACCTTCCCTGCCACGGGGGTGACCATTTAAACAGGACCGTAGGGACTCTCTCTGTGGAGAGAGGTTGGCAGTGCTCCCAGCTGAGCCCAGTCCTTTGCAGAGTGAGTGTGCAAGTCACTGTCAGGGCAATGCAGGGTACTTCCAGTTAGATGGTGCCTGCTTGTGCCGCATCTGCCCAGGAGGCCGGGTCTCTATGTCAACGACCTCTACCCTCGCTTACTTATTTATTGCTTTGCCTGTCTACTGAAATATACCCAAACTGAGAAACTGTCCACACCCAAGACCCTACCATGGTACTCCATTCCCTGCCTACACAATGGAACCCCACATCTCATGTTGGGGCACTCATACTCATGAGTCACAGTAGCCCACTGATCTGCTGGCTGTGTGGGCAGGCGGCCTCCTTACTAACTCAAACAGGTCCTTTGCCCTCCTGTCTTCCATCTTGGCCCTCTGGTTTCTCTCAGCGAGCTGCTTCTGCTCAGTGCCTAATTCAAAGCTCACACTTTCCCCAGGGTCATCCTGTGTGCACCAGGCTCTGAGCGACCCGTCAGTTTCAAAGCATTCAAGAGACTACTGCCATTGCTTTTGATCTTTAATAACCTGCCTGTGATATCCTTCTGTATTCTCACTGGAAAAGCACGTTCTTTGAAGGTAGCTGTGTGCTTTTGGTCTCTGTGTTTTGTTTTTGTTTTTGCTTTTGTTTTCCTGAAGGCCACAGGAGAAGGAGTTTCTTGGGCTTCTCTGGACAGTGTCCAGTACACTGGCTTATATGTTCACCAAGTTGGTGAACTATGGTAACAAGAACATTCCTGGACTTGCCTATCTTGTTTGCAATTATTGTTGCATGGGTTGGAGAGATAGATATGTTAAAAGCACTTCTGCTTTGGCAGAGGACCTGAGTTCAGTTCCCAGCACCCACATTAGGTAGCTCAGAACTTCCTGTTAAAGGAGACCTGATGCCCCCTTCTGGCCTCCTTGGGTACTGCATACACATGGTGCACATACAAACAAGCACACATATAAACACATAAATAAAAATAAAAAATAAGAATACAATCATTATTACAGACCTACATTATTAAATAAATATGCAGATTTAGGTCCAATCAAACTTTATTTTGTTGGAGCAATAAAAGTATAATTGCCAGAGGGGAAAAAAAATGCAGGATGGACAGTTAAATATAAATTTCAGATAAAAGACAAATACTTTTCTAGGGTAAAAATGCCCTGAATATTGCATTGAACTTAAACTAAAAATGGTCTGTTATTATTTGAGATGCACACTGAACTGTGTCTTGGGTTAGTTTCTGCTCGGTGATGCAACTTAAGCACCAGGACGAGGTGGGAAACCGGGTGGCTTTGATGGAACACATGTCGCACAGAGGCATCAGAGCAAACCCCAGTTTCTTTGCATGATTAGTGATTGGTATTCATTGAAAAGCTTCTCAGCCTTGGAGGACAGTCGTGTACAACGCCTTATCTGAAGGGAGGTAGACGGGATTACCGAGAACAGCACCTGAGGTTGTCCTCTGGTCTCCACCCACACGCTCATGCACAGATGTGCAACTGCACAAACCTGAGCATGCACTTTCCCTCACACACTCCAAAAAAGTGGGAAGAACGCTCCAGCAGACGAGCGAATGAATAAAACCGTGATATCCAAATACAGGGATGCTACTCGGCAACAAAAATGCAGGCTGCCGATGTTTACAATAGCAAGTACGAATCTCTGAATTATTACGCAGAGGGAAAAAAGCCAAGGAGCAACGAATATACAGTGTGAGGCAGGTTGGTTCTGTGCGAGGACTGGGGACTGCTGACAAAGGGGCGAGAGGAGATGATTCCGGGCAAAATGAGATTTGTCGCCTTGGGACTTTCAGCGGTTTTGAGGTTTTTGCTTCTGGTAGGAGCTGCAGAAGTTGGGCGCACGGGCTCCATCTACTGTCCAGTTAGCGTTGGTGCAGGGAAGGCGTGCTATAGCCAAGGTGGAGCCTGGCTCAGGGTCAGGTCTAGAAAGGGTGGACATGCGCAGCGTAAGCTCACTTTCTTCTTAAGAAACAACAGCAACTCGAAATTTATGTCTAAATGGCATCTGGATGCAGAGCTTATGCTTATCTGGTATGTATTTGTATATTAATGTAAGTTTTGGATTTAAAAACTGTCTGGGACTGGGAAGGTGGTCTTTTGGGAAAAAATGCTTGCATGCAACTGTGAAGATGTGAGTTTGGATCTCCAGAACACACACACACACACACACACACACAGACACAGACACACACACACACACACACACACACACACACACACAAGGCCAGCTAGCCTGGTGTGCAGAGAGGCACAAGGCAGAAGGTAAGGACGGACATCTGAGGCTGTCCTCTGACTTCAGCATATGCATTCACATACAAGAACGCGCACGCACGCACATGCGCGCGCACACACACACACAAATTAATAAAGTGTATAAACCAGATCTGATATGTATTTATAGATGGATGTAAATATTTATGTTTAAAATAGTGCTTTAACCATATCTTTCTATCTACATGGTCTTTGATATTTTTAATAAGGTAGACATTTCTGGGCTGTTTGGATTTATCTTTTGTAGAGATAGGGTCTGGCTATATATCCCTGCGTGTTGGGAACTTACTAACTACATATCTTAGGTGGACCTTGACCTTGCTGCAATCCTCCTGCTTCAGTCTCTCCAGTGTGGGGATTCCAGGCATCTTCTGACCTGCTGGGCTGCATGCCTGCTCAGTGGCACAGGTGGATGCTTTGGTAGTCCCTGTCTGGGTCTGAAGGGCTGAAAGGCTCCTGGAGTGTTGCTGGTCTTCAGGCTGTGTTGGAAGGTTGAAGAGCTGGAGTCTGTGTGGGTAAAGGACAGTGGCCACAGAGAGACACAGCAGTGAAGGCACCATTGCTCTTCTTGTTGGGGTACAGCACCCATGATGAATGAAGGTCTTCTCTCCAACCTGTCCTTTCTGCAAATGTCCCCACAGACCACCCAGGGAGGTCTGTCTCATATGCAAATGTCCCCACAGACCACCCAGGGAGGTCTGTCTCATAGTGGAGTCCAGATCCTATCAAGGTGACAATAAGATTAATTATCACAATGGGTGTGGGGTGTAGCTGGGGTCCAATGTCAATACCAGAAGACAGACATTAGTGTAGACTTCAGATGTCAGGCAACTTCATCCCTCCTCTCCCCCTCTCTCCCCCCCTCTCTCTGTCTTCCTGTCTCTTTCCCTCTCTCTCACCTCTTGTTCTCTCCCTGTCTCTCTGTGTCTGTCTGTCTCTCACCTCTTTTTCTCTCACTCTCTCACTCTGTCTCCTGCTCCAGTTTTAGGCATTTTTGCCTCACCCATAGATTCATTTAACTGCCCCACACCCGCTGACACTTCAGTCAAGACACTAAACTTCCCCATTACTGAGAAGGAACTCTCATCTGGTGGTTCCTTCACTTATATCCCTGTCCATCTCTTGCGAACCAGCAGGCTCCACCCATCTCTTTGCAGTTCTCTCACGGAGAGCGTGCTGTCTGAATGACATGGGCATGGGTGTTCTCGGACTACTGAGTGTATACTTGGTGACATCCACCTATCCACAGCTCCTTATTGCCCAAAAGTAGCAATTTTGTTTCTTCAGCCTGCCTTCCCTTCAAAATGTTTCTCATCTGCTCTCTGAGGAAAGCTGCTGAGAACTCCAGTCACAAGGCTTTTGTGTAAACATAAGTTTTATTTCTCTGGCATAAATGACCAAAATGTGATTGTAGGATTCCATGATAAGCAAACATTTAGTCTATGAGAAACTTCCAGGTTCTTTCTGTTTATATTAGTAAGATACAACAGACCTCATTTGTCAGAATCCCCGTCCTCAGTACATGCTATCAGTATTGTTTCATGTGTGTGGTGTATGTGTGTGGTGCATGTGTGTGGTGTATGCATGTGTTTGTTTGTGTGTGTGCGCATGGGTGTGTGCGTTCATACACAGAGGCCACAGAGGACATCACGTGTCCTGCTCTGTCACTCTTCGAGCTGGGGTCTCTCCCTGAGAGCCAGTGAACCCCAACAGTCCTCGTATCTCTGTCCTCTCCAGTGCTGGGACCTCAGGCATTCCTGTGGCCATGCCCTCCTTTTTATGTGGGCACTGGGATCTGAACTCAGGCCCCCATGCTCATACACCAAGCACTCTTATCTGCCGGGCCATTTTCTTAGTGCACTATTACACTTTTAAGTCAGCCATTCTAACTGATGTGCTCGGGATCTTGATATGGTTTTAATTTGCATTTTACAGTGGTGTGTGTCTGTGTTCAGTGAACGCTTTTCTTTATTAGTCCGTTTTTGCAGTGTGTCTTGGTTTTTGAATGAGGCACTTCTGTTTTCTACACAGCCCTAGACATGACCAAGGAGCAGGGGCCTGCTCCTCCCTACCTTCTGTTTCCTCCCCAGCAGGCCATCTTTGCCCAGTTTCCTATCCCCAGCTCCTCTGGGCACTGGCAGAGACCTGATAGACAGAGTCAACTACAGGTAGAGTCTGGGTCCGTAGGCCAAAGTTGTTCTTTCTCTTTTGTACTGCCCGGTTTTGTGGCAGCTTGACATAAGCTGGAGTTATCTCAGGGAAAGGAGCGCCAGGTGAGGAAATGTCTCCATGAGATCCAGCTGTAAGGCATTTTCTCAATTAGTGATGAAAGGGGGAGGGGTGGTAGTCTTGGATTCTATAAGAGAGCACACGCTGAGCAAGCCAGAGGAAGCAAGCCAGTAAGTAACATCCCTCCATGGCTTCTGCATCAGCTCCTGCTTCCTGACCTGCTTGAGTTCCAGTCCTGACTTCCTTNNGTGATGAACAGCAATGTGGNNNTGTAAGCTGAATAAACCCTTTCCTTCCCAACTTGCTTCTTGGTCATAATGTTGGTGCAGGAATAGAAACCCTGACTAAGACATCTTAGTTTCCCAGATCTTAGCTTCCCAGAAACTCTAACTCCATCTCAGTGTCTACTTTATGGAGAACTTCCTGGTGTTTTGTGGTAATTAGTACATTTGACTCACTTGTTCTCTGATAGATCTGAATTTGCTTCCAGTGCCCACACCCATGACACACACACACACACACACACACACACACACTGCTTAGCTATGAAGCAGACCTGCAGTGACCCCAGGTGTCCTTTGGGGGTGCTAAAAAGCAGAATCTGGGGTCATTTCCTTTTGAAGCAGAAGGATGCCAGTCACTTCAGAGAGTGCTGTGAGGGTGGGACGAGGTGGTGCCTCAAGCACCGGAGTTGAGTGATATCTTCAAGTTTCAGGGTCTGGAAGCTGTTCTTGGTGCTTGGAGCAAGAATTGGAGCAGAAGCCCCGTCCCTTGTCCCAGGGATCTCCAACATATCCAGGGTCCAGGGCCAGCTGCCACTAGGAAGCTGAGGTGGGGACGGGAGCTGGGCTAGCAGTGTGCTAACAAACAAATCCCACAGGAGTGTGGGGAAGTCTAGGAGTAAATTATGACCATTGCCGCAGTTTCAATGAGACAGTAGCTGATTTTCTAGGGAGCTGTGCTGCAGTCGGTCTGCTGGGTTTTAACCACGGAACAGAGGCAGCTTGTGTTTCTGAAGGCCTGACAACCATCAGTATGCAAACAGCCAAATGGGTGGGTACTGAGGAAGCTGCTCATCTGGTCCCAGTGACCTTGTTCTGCTGAGACTGACGTCAAGCTGACAGCCCTGGCACTTCTCAGTGATATCATCTTTTTTTTTTTTTTTTTAAAGGGAACGTATTTTTTTAAATTTTGTTTTGATGATTTATTTATTTATTTATTTTATGTAAGTACACTGTAGCTGTCTTCAGACACTCCAGAAGAGGGTGTCAGATCTCGTTATGGATGGTTGTGAGCCACCATGTGGTTGCTGGGATTTGAACTCAGGACCTTCAGAAGAGCAGTCGGGTGCTCTTACCCGCTGAGCCATCTCACC
>NC_034591.1:67673026-67679365 GCF_900095145.1 Mus pahari | reverse complement strand
GGTGTGTATGTACCTGAGGCTAGCCCTCCCCCAGGATGGTAGGAGGTGGTGTGTATGTACCTGTCAGTGTGCGTCTAGGCCTCTGCCACTCCACTAGGGTAGAACATGTATAGTTCCAGATATAACTTAAAATATAGACTATGTTTTCCTCAGCACCTCTGTGAGTCCCCTCAGCCTGGCATAGGTATTGAAGCCATCTGTAAAGCTGGACTTCAAATGCTGCCTCGGAGGCACCCATGGGCATCTCAAAGACACAGAGGGCTCCTTGAGAGTGGATAGTACAGTCAGTGTCATAGAGGTAGATGACATCTTGAAAAGTAGCTGTGGCTGGTCATTGATGTCAGGGGCTAACTGGCAAGTGACACTGTCTAGACCCCAGCTCACACCCATGTACCCGGCCCGCATGACTGCGGCCTGCATGACTGCGGCCTGCATGATTGCAGGTATATGTCTCCCGTTCAGTGCCCCAGCTGTTCGCCTGCTGATCTCATAGGTGATATGCCCACCTCTACAGAGCACATTAAAGATCTGCAGCTCAAAAGAGGGCCGCGACTGGAAGGAGGAGCTCTGGCCTCTGCAGAGAAGGAAGGAGAAGCTCCGGTGTCCACGGAACACAGAGTCATGTTTTAGGTCATGAATGGGGAACGCTGGGCAGGACTACTTGAGGGCCAGCCTTCTGACGGACATGAGGAATTCAGCATGGGGTGTAGGCAACGAACTGTGGCGACTGCTCTGTGCTCTTGGGCAGTGAGTCCTTGAGATCACCATGTCCACTTCTCCGTTTGCGTATTTCTGAGCCAGTTCCTCTGGGCTGTTGTAGAACTTGCCGTTATACCAGAGCTGTTCCACTCTTTGGTCCTGGACATCTGTGCTGCCGTGATCCACTAGGACCTCCAGTTCCGTTGGGGGACAGGAAGTGTCCTTTCACAAAGCATTGCCAGATAAACCATGCAGGATGCCTGCTGGACTCCTCTGCATGAGGGACTGCATAAGTGAAGGTCAGGCAGCAGCCGTTACAGTCCTGAAGTGAGAAGCCACTGGTGTGTAGAAAATCTCTAGCAAGGCCTTGGTGGCCTCTTTAGGGTGCTGTAGAAGAATGCAGGCTCTACTTTGGATGTGTCTGGATGCCTAGGACAGCTGATGCCCCGGCCTGGCAGTCAGCTCTCAAATGTAGATGGGCTGTGACGGTGCCTCACGGCAAACCTGGTAACATTGCTCCTGGCACCAGAGAAGATAGTACCATGGACTTCCCACACAGAGCAACTTATTCCTTTATCCAGAAAACCCAGCACATTCTTCCTGGGAAGCATCTTGATGGGGAATACAGAGTGTTTAGCCAAAGTTGGTAACTCAGATGGCTTCAGTTCCAGCTCCTTCTTGGTCATTAGGAAGTTGTGCACACACATACTCCAGCTAAAGAGCTTTCAGGTTCCAGAACACCTAAATCTTGTACTATAGGGTACATCTGGGGTACTCTGCCACGGTCATCTGTAGCACCAGGCAGCTGATACCAACCCAGTGCCAAGCTCCTTCTGGCCAGCCCCGTGACTTTGGAACACAGCAGAAGACAGGACTTGGTTATTTCCCTTTCCTAGTCAACATCACTGTGCCATGACCCACCCAAGCCTTGTTATCTTCTTATCAACCGGGTTTCTTTGCTCATCCTCGAAGCCAGAGACAGTCTCTGGGTCTCCACCAGATTCCAGCCCTGTCCAGGCCTCTCCATGTGCCTTAACTAGTCCCCCCTCTTCTGAGAATCTCCTTTAGTGTTTATGCATGCCTGTTTCCCATGTTTCCGACCTTTGTTTCAGTGTTATCTCAGTGGGGAACATTCCTTGGCCAGAAACACTGCAAGTCACAGCAGCCTAAGGCTTGGTCCTGAAGGGCTTCAAAATGCTCATGTCCTGGTGGAGCAGAGGGTCGCAGTGACCACAGACTCCATTTTTGATGTTGCAAATTACCTTCTAGGGGCATGCATTTTGGAATTCAGTGTGGGTGTTCAAAGTATAGTCTCTGGGCTCAAGTCACCTGGGATCAAGTCCTGGGAAATCACAGAGCCAAGGACAACCTGTATGACTTTGGCCATGTGTTTAAACTCTGGGCTTCCACTGTCTTCAGCTGTAAAACAGAAACAACAGCAGCCATGTGCACGCACCTAAGGCTGTGGAAGGAAAGAGGCTGAGAGTAAATGTATATGTGTGGAGCAATGACCAATAATAGCTTTCTGGAACTCACAGCACATTGCTTCTCTTTAAAGTGAACTTTGCTGATACTGTCTGGATTCCAGCCCGTTGGAGTTCTGAGGCCGAGTCGAGGATGGGGGAACTCCTGCTTTGCCCAGCCTCTTCTTCTTCTGCTGCCTTCCCAACGGAGACTCAAGCTGGGGTCCTGTGACCCTCAAGACTATAGAAGTGTCTCTGTCCTATCATGCTAAGTTATAAGCCAGAGGGAAACTCTCTTTCTCTTTTGAGGGAAAGCGTGGTCGGGGATTTCATCACCTAGTCCTATCCTTAAGACACTCATAAAACACTGAGCGTGTATCCAGGGAAGGCTGCTTATGTACTGCCAGTGTGCAGTGACTCTGTCTTCTCTCGTGCCTGGTGTGGGACTGCCCACTAAGTCCTGCTACAGTGCCTATAGTTCCTGGGGGAGATGTTGGCTCTTCCATACATGGAGACAGCATCCACTCACTAGCTCTGTAGTCTTCAGATCTTAGCCCAGCCTCTGTCCAGTTGGGTCCTCACTGCAAGAGCCCAGCTGTGGCGTTTTCAACACAGAAGCTGCCTCGTGCCTGTCTCTGGCTGGAGGCCTCTTTGTGACAGTAGGGTCCTACTCAAGGGTCTCTCTGGGTCCCCAGCTGCACCCCTCACTGAGCAGGTGGGGCTGAGACAGAGTTCTGGCTTACGACTTGGGCCTGGGAGTGGCTGGAAGGACTCTGAGAGGACATTGCTGTGTTGCAGGTAATTCATTTCCTTTGTCTCGTCCTGATCAGAAGCAACTGGGAGAAATGCAGAGAAAAGTCTCCTGTTGAGATAGAGGCATGGAGAGAGGCTCAGATGTCTACACTGCTGGGTGTCCTCCACTCCCTGGGATGGGGCTAGCATCTGGGTGATTCTCACCTAAGATGAGTTGCAGGGTAAGATGGAGGCAAGGGAAGTTATACATGCTCATCAGGCATACCAGGGAGAGACTGCATCTCAGACCCTGTGCGTCGTGGATGCTTCATGTTTTCTATTTGAAAATGGGTTTCCTTGTCAGGCGTGTGCCTTCTCCAAGGGTTGGAAGCACATGCTATGGGTATATGAGAGTGCAAAGTTTTCTGGAAGATTTTTTTTCTTCCAGAGAAGCTTTCTCTCTTAACTCTATGCCACGTTTATACTCTACCCCTTTTCAAAGTTAGCTAAAATCCTGCCCCTCCAAAGGGCTTCCTGTCCTGGGCCTGACTCTGTTCACATCCTCCTCACTGCCCCTCTGCATGTTGGTATTTAGTCTGCAGAAAACGAGGTCAGATTGTAGCAGTGAAAGGTGTGTGCTGCCCCTGCCCCACCCGCTGTGAGCTGTAGGAGCCCCAGCTCTTCTGTTCTGTGTCTGCTGGCCCTGCTGATCACTGCCAAGGCTGGTCTGAGAATCCTTTTACATTCTCCAAGTCTCCTCCTACCTATGGATCATCATGGTTGTTTGGCTCCATGGACATCATGTGTCCTGGGAACATCTCTCTCTCCTTGTCTTGCTCCTTGACTGGCCTTGCTGAGCCCCTGTAATTGATCAGGGGATCACAGGGCAATTGGCTTTCAGGGTCCATCTAAGAGTGGGTAAGACAGGGGATCTCAGTAAACCCAAAGCCAAGAGGCCGGCAGGAAGAACATGAATTCTAGTTAAACTTGATCATGCCACTCTTAAAAAAAAACATTATAAACTGGATTTCATCTTTCTCTCTCTTCCTCTCTGTGTGTGTGTGCTGGTGGATGAATATATATATATATATATATATATATATATATATATATATATGTATATATATATATATATGTGTGTGTGTGTGTGTGTGTGTGTGTGTGTGTTAGCATGTATTAGTCTGTGTGTATACTTGTGCATATTTACTTTTCTACACATATGTATGCGGGTCAGGAGACAAAGGAGTTGATTTCCAGACACCCCCCACCTCCTTCCCCTTACTTTTGTTCCTTTTCTTTACTTTCATTTTTTTTTAATAGACAGTATCATGGCCCAGGGTTTGTGCATCTTATCCTTGTGCCTCCATGCCTCCAGTGCTGGGATTGTAGGTTAGTAACAGCTCGCTGCACCTTTTTTTTCTTTCCATTTTGGAACAGGGCATCTTATTAGCCCAGAGCTGGACAAGTCCACTAGGGTGGCTGGCTAAGATGCTTCAGGTACCTGTGTGTGTCTCCTGCTCTTCAGATCTGGGGTTACAAGTATGCACCACCGCACCCTCTGGTGTCCTCTGGGTTTTGGATATCAAGGTGATGTCCTTATTTTGCAAGACTGTCACCTAATTCAGCTATCTGTCTAATCTCATCTAGAATGTTTTTATGAGAAAATGTTAATTATAATGATTTGAAGTGATATCTTTGTACATATACACAGTGTACTCTCCCACATTACTCTCTCTTTTATTCCTTCAAGTGCTCGGAATCTCTTTCCCCCTCCATTCTATTCAGCCCCTTCTATTAAATGCCCCTCCCTCCCTCCTTTCTTTCCTCCCTCTCTCATTTCCTTCCTTTTGTTAATCCAATAGTTTTGTTAGTGTGGCTTACTTGATAGTAGGTGAGCTTTGTGTACGTGAACATGGGTGACTTGCCAGAGACTACACCACTGAGGGAAAGGACTCCTCTTCTCCAGTCAAGTGTTAATTTCATATACACCGTCAGGGAGAAGTGGGCCACAGGGACTCCCACCCCACAACCCCTGTCCATGATAAGGTGTGGTTGGGCCTAATCTTATACAGTCTCAGACATCATTTGTGGTTGTTTTCAGGGGTGTAGAGCACTGCCCCATATCTCCTCCCTATGTCTTATGTCTCTCCCACTCTAAGCATCCACCCTGAGGTTCACGTGCTACAAATTCTAAGCCACAGTCGCTTCACTACTACCCAGAATCTATTGCTATTCCAGCATTCCTGCTTGCTGGGTCCCCATTGAAGTGTCAGAGAGTGTTCTCACAGAGCCCCAATCCTGAAACTCTCTCATTCTTCCCTCCTTGCAGCTCAACCTTTGCCTACCTCTACTCTTAACTGTCTTTCCGGAAGGGAGCTGGTTCCCTACATTAGCCAGCGTGCATTCCTGATGTTTTCTTGTCCTCTAAGGCTGGCTTCCTACTTTCCAGTTGCTCAGCCCCAGATATCTTTTTTCTTTGCCCAGAAGGGCAAAAGTGTGGAAGAGGCTGAGAACGATCTCTTCCAACATAACAACATGGGCATCCCAGGGAGGAACACTGTGGCAGCGGAGCCACAGACAGGAGGCATGCCTGCTCCCCAAAACACAATTGCTAGCAACGCCATCCTCTATCACACGTGGCCTGGCCCTTGCTTTCTTGGCCTCTGTGTCTTCTCTCTTTCTCCTCTTCCCTACATCATCCTCTCCCTCTCCCTCCCACCCTCCCTGCTAGCCTTCTTAGTGTCCTATTGGATGTACATGCGAGCTCTGGTCTGCCTGCCTCTGCACCACTAAACCCCACTGCACACACAGTATGAGCAGACATTGAGAGAAAGTCAGGCTAAACATGACAGGAAGCCCTCACATCTTTAATCTTTTTGCTTGTGTGTACTCTATGTGTATTTGTATATCTTGTATGTGTGGCCATGTAATCTTTGGTGTGTGTTCATGGGGCAGAAAGTGGCAGTCAATATTACGTGTCTAACTCATTGCCCACATTTTTTTTTTTTTTTTTTGAGGCAGGTTTTCTTGATGAACCCGAGTTCACTGAATTCTGCTGGAGCAGCTGGCCAGCAAGCTCAAGAGATCGCCTTGCCTTTGCCCTGCCTAAAATCCGTGCTGGGCTACAGACATGTAGTGCCTGACTTTGCATGCATGCTGGCATCTGGACTCAGGTTTCTATGCTTGACTGCAAACACTTTGCTGACTGAGCCTCTGTCCCTCCTCCAGCGCCGCAGTTCTCTAGGGCTGAGTTCCTAATGGACACACGAGGGAAAATCTGTTTCCTTGCCCTTTTCAGCTCTTCAAGGGCACCTATATGTCCCTCTTCATTCCTCCCATCCTTACACACCACATACACACACATGCACATGCACACACACAGAGACACATGCAGATACATATGCACACAGACACACACACAGACACACAGAGACACACACACACA
>NC_034591.1:67668789-67673008 GCF_900095145.1 Mus pahari | reverse complement strand
ACACACAGACACACACAGATACACACAGACACACACAGACACAGACACACACAGACACAGACACACACAGACACACACACACACACACACATGAATGTAATACATACTAGTCCTTTTCCACTTTCCTTTGCTACTTGGTATCCCTCTAGGGTTCTTCTGTAGATCACAGATGTAAAACTCATGAGCTTCTCTCGTCATCCGGCACCACAGTGGTGCAGTGCTCTTGTTTATTGAGCTGTTTTTCACTACAGATGGAAAGTCAGTTGTCTCCAGGCTTCTGTTGTTATAGACAGCGATGCAGCGAATCAGCACACACACTGGGCACGAGTCACAGAGGCTAGAAGTACGCCCAAAAGGTGAGATGCTGGTAACCATGTCAGATTTCCCATAGCAGCTTCCTTCTGCCTACCCATCATTTCGTGGGATGGTATCTCAGAAGGTTCCCTGAGAGGGACCTGGGAGTGACTAAGTACCTACAGATGAGCGACGGCCGTGTCAGCCGGGTGCCCGCAGACTGCTTTCTAGGGACCCAGAGAGTCTCAGCCATTGAAGACTCACCTGGTAGAGGACTTCAGTGTCTCGCTCTGCTTCCTCTGCCCCCCTAAGGTAGTCTTTTGGGGTGCAGTAGGGACTTGTGAATGGAGCCCATGGCTAACCATCTGAGCATGTGGCTCATACTTCCCCCAGCCCATGCCCCCTGTCCCCAAGTGCCTCTAAGAGACAGTATACGACGATAGAGACCGAAGGGTTTGTTGTCGCCTTTGTGGGGTGTGGGTGGGTGTCCCTGGAGCTATTGGGCAGGAGCCGGGTCAGGCTCTTCACACAAGACTGTGTGTCTCATGTAGCTGAACTGTGCAGGCATTGAGTAGCTCTCCTAGGGAATCTGGTGCCTGATGTAGCTGTGGCTTTTGTACCTGTATATCTCTGGAAGCTGTTGTAGAAATCAAATGGCTGGAGCAAGAATCCCGCGGAGTTCCCTGGTGTAGCCACGCTGGGGACAATCTCAGAATGGTGGTTGTGTGAGATGCCGACTGTCACCCAGGCCACCAAGTCCTATGGCAGAAATATGAGTTTCAGTGCTGAATACTGGCTAACTGAGGACCCTGGGATTTTTTAAAATATATGTCTATAAACATCCCAAGATATCTTTAGCCCCATTTAAAAGAGGTGAACCCATCTGTCCTGACCTCTGAACTTACTCTACACTACCAGCCACAATCCTGGGTCCAGTAAAATCTCGTCATTGACTAGTGGCAAGACCAGAGGTGGGTGAAAGGAGACTGGATCAATACCTCATCTTCAATGTTTTCATTGTTGTGAATGAAGTTCTCAAAGACCATAGGATAAGCCCAGTGGTGGTTCTGGTTGTAAAGGCTACCGTGGAACCGCTCAGATTCCTGGTACTTAGTCACTGCCAGCTGGTACCTGCAAGCAGAGAAGCATACAAGTAGCTTCAGAAATGGGGACTGCCTCTGATCCCCTCTCTTAGAGACACCATCACAGCCAAGGATAGGGAAATTACGCTGCCCCAGAATGAGTGATAGTCTCTCATGGACCTGAAAGGTTTCCCATCTGTCTGTCAGCCGGGATTCCCATGAGCTCCCCACTCCCTCCCTCATGCATTAGAAGGCAGAGCCAGAGGCCAGCAAAACCATGGCCTCTTGGACAGAAACTGATCATACCCAAGGTCACTGAGGGAGCTCCTGGCCTTCCTCAGCAGTTTGTTTGAGTCCTCTCACCTGGGCCACGTGAAAGCCGGGGAAGTCTGCCAGCCTGGGGGTAACACTTGCTCAGCCATGGAGGGGATATGCAGGCGGTAGCTGTGGCTGAGACCCGACACGCTTTTCCCAGTGTTGCTAAAAAGCAGGTACTTGGGTAGAGTCTGCCTGAAGTGGAAGGCAGCCTGGCGCTCCCAGGAGTACTGGGTCTTGTCAACGATGGGCTCGACATGCTGGCTCCAGGGGTCCGGGATGTTTTCCAGTCTCATTCTCAGTGTTTGGAATCTATTCTTGGTACCTATATCATGAGGAGAGGAGGGCAAGAATCGGGCTGGGACAGAAACGCCCTCCCTGTTCTGTATGATCTCCATGCTAGGCCATCCCCACAGTCAGCCCATAGGAAGAAGCTGGGGCCAGGCACTCGGTTAGCACTGTGGAAGAAGGGAGGCCTACAGATGAGCCCTGTCAGAAGGGTGACCACAGGATGTTTTTTAGAGATCCAGTCAGCTTCCTTAGAGACATGGTACATTTCTCAGTATCCCAGCATGTACTCTGGGATAGAGGCCAGTCAGGGCGGAGACGGTGGCAGCTACCCATCTGGTCCTGATAGCCATATTGAGGATGTTGTTCTGTTATAGGATTTGATGTCGAGCATCACAGCCATGCTATGCCTCTGTGATGACATCATTACCCAAGAAGCACTGGACACCCAGATAACACTGTGGTCATCTCAGTGCTGGGAGGTAGCATTTCTTTCTTTTTTCTTTCTTTTTATTTATTATTACTATCATTACCATTATCATTATTTATATTTTACTTATTCACTTTACATCCCGCTCACCCTCTCCCTCAATCCTTTCCCCATACCTGCTTCAGGACCCCTGGGTATCCCCCCACCCTGGCACATCAATACTCTGTGAGGCTAGGTGCATCCTCTCCCACTGAGGCCAGACAAGGCAGCCCAGCTAGAAGATCATATCTCATGGACAGGCAACAGCCCCTGCTCCAGTTGTTGGAGACTCATATGAAGACCAAACTGTACACATCTGCTACACACGTGTGTGAGGAGGTAGCATTTCTGACCCTTCACGGCACTTCTTCCCCCAACCTTGTATACCATTCCACTCACACTCAACAAAGGGACCACACATCCCACATTTAGGGCAATCCTAGAGTACCATTTGTTGTCCCTATTTTTTAGGAGTGCATGATGTTTCTTTATGTAAGAAGGCTGAATGAACACGGCTGATTTTGTGCTGGGGAGTCTTAGCCTGTCTCTTTATGAAGTGTTTGTGCCTGGGAGGGTCTGGTCTCAAGACGTACCTGCCACATCCAGGTCAATGCGGTAATGCGCTAGGTGGGAGTGGACATTTCCAAGTAGGTGGGTGTGCAGGCGACTGTGGTAGAGCAGCCCTTCTGAGCTGTAGAAAGTGGCATGAACATACCCGGTGGCATACATCTTGCCCTCCATCATGCCATTGGTGTGGAAGATGAAGTCCCAGATGTAATCGTGATTGTGGATCGTGGATGCTGTCCGCAGAACCAGCATGGGTCCTCTTAGCTTGGCATAGGAACTGAAGCTACTTCTAAAGTTGGAGTTAAAGTACTGCCTAAGGGGCATTTCAAAGATACAGAGGGCTCGCCGAGAGAGGACAGGACCGTCACTGTCATAGTAGTAGACGGTGTCCAGGAAGGTGGCTTCATGGGGACAGTCAATGCCAGGAGTTAGCTGGTGAGTAATACCGCCTAGGCCCCAGCCCACATCCATGTACTTGGTCTTTCTGCCTGCAGCTGTGTGTCCTCTATACAGTGCCATAACCTCTTGCACACCAACCTCATAGGCGATGCGTTCACCTCTAAAGTGTACATTAAAGAGCTGAAGCCCATAAGAAGAGTGCAGCTTGAAGAAGAAGTTCCAGTCTCCGTAGAGCACGGTGTTGTGTTTTAGTCTGTAGCGGGGAACATGGGGCGGGGCCATCTGAGGGCCCCCCTTGCTGATAGGCATGGGATATTGAGCATAGGGCTGGACCACTTGAAATCCACCCTTGCTGATAGGCATGGGAAATTCAGCATGGGGTTGGGCCACTCGAGGACCACCCTTGCTAATGGGCATGGGAAATTTAGCATGGGTCTGGGCCTTTTGAGGTCCACCCTTGCTGATGGGCATGGAAAATTTAGCATGGGGCTGGGCCACTCGAAGGCCACCCTTGCTGATGGGCATAGCAAATTTAGGATCAGGCTGGGCCTTTTGAGGGCCACTCTTGCTGATGGGCATGGGGAATTCAGGATAGAGCTGAACCACTTGAGGGCCACCCTTGCTGATGGGCATGGAGAATTTAGGATAGAGCTGAACCACTTGAGGGCCACCCTTGCTGATGGGCATGGGGAATTTAGGATCAGGCTGGGCCACTTGAGGGCCACCCTTGCTGATGGGCATAGCAAATTCAGGATAAGGCTGGGCCTTTTGAGGGCCACTCTTGCTGATGGGCATGGGGAATTCA
>NC_034591.1:67661769-67668437 GCF_900095145.1 Mus pahari | reverse complement strand
GGCTGGGCCTTTTGAGGGCCACTCTTGCTGATGGGCATGGGGAATTCAGGATAGAGCTGGACCACTTGAGGGCTACCTTTGTTGATGGGCATAAGGAATTCAGCATAGGGCTTGTAGGTGGAGAACTGTGGAAACTGCTCTGTAGTCTTGGGCAGTGGGTCCTCGAGGACCACTATGTCCACTTCCCCATCAGCATATTTCTGAGCCAGTTCCTCTGGGCTGTTGTA
Organism: Mus pahari; assembly: GCF_900095145.1. Taxonomy (NCBI): domain Eukaryota; kingdom Metazoa; phylum Chordata; class Mammalia; order Rodentia; family Muridae; genus Mus; species Mus pahari. The sequence goes on along the minus strand of NC_034591.1, from coordinate 67,668,210 downwards.
GAACTTGCCATTATACCAGACTTGTTCTACTCTCCAGTCCTGGACGTCTGTGTTCCCATGATCCAAAAGGATCTCTAGCCCTGTAGGCTGCAGGAAGTAGTCATTAATAATGCGTTGCAAAAGAAACCAGCTATGGCGCTTTCCGAATGTCATAGCACGAGGGCCAACATTGGTAAAGGTCAGGCAGCCACCATTGCAGTCCTGCAGTGTGAAGCCAGTGGTATCAAAGAAAAACTGTTGTAAGGGCTTGGTGGCTGTCTTCAGGGCATGGAAGAGGAGGGCAGACTCTACTTTGGACATGGGTCTGGATGCCCATGACAGCTCCTGGCCTCCCTTGCGGTTCAGTTTTCGCATGTACATGGGCTGTTCAACGGGCCCCACAGCATACTCGGTGACATTGGGGTATTCCTGGGCACCGAAGTAGATCAGGACACGGGCTTCCCGTAAAGGAAGCACGCCCCCTTTATCTAGGAAAGCCAGCACCTCATACTTCTTGGGCATCAGCATCTCAACGAGGAACACGGAGTTCTTGGCCAAAGTCAGTACCGTGGATGGCTGCAGCTCCAGCTCCTTCCTGTCCATCATGAAGTTGTGCACAGCCTCCAGCTCCTCGCCACTCAAGTCCCACAGCACTCGGGGCTTGCTCTTCACTGCCCACCTGGAGTGCTTTGCCACTGACATCTGTACCACCAAGATGGTAGTCATCCAGCCCAGAGCCAAGGTCCTTCCTACCAGGCTCATGGCTCTGAAACACAGCACAGGAGAGGAGAGGAGAGGAGAGGAGAGCTCTCGGGTATTTCTGTCTCTGAGCAAGCACCCCAGAGCCCCCAGTTCTTAGGTGAACTCCTTCCTTTATCCAGACGAAGCCAGAGCTGTACTCAGTGGTGTCTAGGCTTCTCTGTGCATGGCGTTGTTTCCTTTCTTATTGTCAAATCTCTTATACTCTCTCTTATCTAGATAGTGCCCATGTGTTTCTCTTTTTCTCAGTGTTTTCTCTGCGGGGGAGCATTTATCAGCCAGGAACACCATGAGTCACAGCAGCGTAGCCTTGGTCCTCACTGGCTATGAAGCACTTCTGTTCTGGAAAGGCAGGGGGCTGTGCTGACAGCAAACTTCCCTTTTGAATGCAACCAATTTAGTGTGAATGTTCAAAGTGCAGGCTCTGGGCTCAAGCTGCCTGGGATAAAGTCCTGGGAAGTCACAAGGCTCGGAACTACTGTGTGAGCTTGGCTGGCTTGTGAAATTCTCTGTGTTTACCTGTGAAGTGGAAATGGTAGCAGCAGCATGCACACCCCTAAAGGCTCTGGAGAGAAAGAAGCCAATAAAGTGTGAATGTGTGGAACAGCACTGGCCTTCTGAATGCACAGCATGCTGTCTACTCTCTTTCAAGTGAACCCTGATGAGAGTCTGGGCCCCAGCACACTGCAGACTGACTGGACTGAGTCTAGGCCGTGGAGCAAGGACAGGGTAATCAAGGCTATTTGAGCATTCCTGTAAGATTTTGTGCCTCTCACAAGTGCCAGGAACAGCCTGTGTGCTCATGAAGCGCTGGTTTTCCCGCGGTTTCTTCTCATCAGAGAAGTGTTTCCACTTGATTTCCTCATATTGCTTGTGTCCTCTGTCTTCCTTCAGAGTTGGTTAACACTCTGCCTCACCAAGGGACTTCCTGTCTTGGTCCTGGATGTCTCACTCACTGCCCCTCAGCACGTTGTTACTTAGTCTTCAGAGAACAAGATCTCCTGACTGTGACAGTGAGAGATGTGTACAGTACCTGCCCCATCCCTTGTGAGCTGCTGGGCTCACCCAGCATGAACCAGCCCCGTGTGTGTGTGTGTGTGTGTGTGTGTGTGTGTGTGTGTGTGTGCCCCAGCTCTTCTGTCCTTGTGCCTGTTGACCCTGGTGATCACTGTCAAGGCTGGCCTGGGGGTTCCTTTGCATTCTCCTAGCCTACCTACGGAATATCATGCTTGTTTGACTTCATGGAGATGGTTCACCTAGAGGACCTCTCTTTGTTGTCTTGGTGCCTTGTGGATGAGACAAGAGGCTTCTGGATGAACTCAGAACCAGGGAGGACATGAGCTTCAGTATGGATTTACTATCTATTTTTAGACAGGATTCTTTATTTAAAAGTGTATTTCATATCTTTATGTTCTCTCTCTCCCTCTCTTTTCTTTTCTTTTCTTTTTTTTTTTTTTTTGAGACAGGGTTTCTCTGTGCAATCCTGCTGTCTCTGCCTCCCAAGTGCTGGGATTATAGGCATGTGCCACCACTGTCTGGCTCTCTCTCTCTCTCTCTCTCTCTCTCTCTCTCTCTCTCTCTCTCTCTCTCTCTCTCTCTCTGCTTTCTTACATAACCTTGGCTGGTTTTACTATACTGTTCGGGATGGAAACCATGCCTAGTACTGTTAACTAGGTTAAATCCCCCCTAGGGGAAAAAATCTAGTACTACTGCTGACATATTTGACATAGTTCCCTAAGTTTGTATTTTTATACCATAAATTAATGTATCTCTCTTCTTTTTTGCAGTAGGTGGTACTTAATACAGACTTACACCTGTCAACATGTAGAGATAAAGAGACCATGGGACATCTATATTATACCTCTTCTCTACAAAGCTTGGGACAATTTTAGAAGAGGGAGCAGAAAGATTATACAAGTTAAAGGAGTCAATATCTTCAGAGACATAGTATTTGCTGGACACGATGGGGCCATTGCACACCTGACTCACACTAGCTGTTACTGACAGACAAGACTTTCACAAAATCAAGCCAGCTCCAATCCTAGCATGGATGAGGAGGGCTTATAACATCCCACTGCTCTCCGAGGAACTACTGATAATTGAAGGCTGCTAGGGGAGAGTCAGTTTTCTTCAGGAATGTGGGCCCTGATAGCTACCCATGCTCTAGTAGACGATCTCACACTCATGCACACATAAGCAGAAAGAAGTAGACTGGATGGGTATTAAGAAAAGAGCACATGAAGAGGGAAAATAGTGGTGTGGGGGAGTAGGTTTGGTCCAAACACATTATATTCACATAAATATAATTATTTTGAGTAAAAATATTAAATCAATATATATTAACGTTATAAATATATGTTTAGTGGATAATAAAACATTTAAATTTTCTTGCCTCTCTAACTCCTGCTCATCCTTTCCCATTTTCTAGATAGACCCTTATTCTTTTTGAGTCTATAAGTATATGAATTTTGTGACCAAATGAGTTTTATTATAGTTGTTTACAATAGCACAAGAGCAAGTATGCATATATGATTATGGGCGACTTGATGGAAGATATACTACTGAAGAAAATTTCTCCTTCTCTTATCCTCAGGGAGGTTGGATCCCAGTGAACCCCTGTAAATCTTGTGGAGATCTAGACTTCATGTTTTGGTCTGAGACAGGGCTCACGATATAGCCCTGGCTCGTTTGGAACTTGTTATATTGATCAAGCTAGTTGTGAACTCACAGAAACATGTCTGCCTTTGCTGCGCAAGTGTTGGGATTAGAAACACGCACCAGCACAGCCAGCTCGGATTTCTTGTTTTTGAAAATGTGTTTAGTCTTTCGCCATTTCACACCTCTACAACATCTAACTTCACCAGCCCTTCATTGTCCTATCCACTGGCATCACCTCCAACTAAATGGCTTTCTCTCTCTCCAATCAATCCCTCTCTTTGTTTCATGTGTTTATTCTTGTAGCTCACTGAGCTAATGAGGTTGCTTGCACAAGCACATTTGATGGTTATTTACCTGACACGGGTAACTGAGGAATGACTTCAGCAACCATGAGCTGCTTAAAACTCCCAGAGGAAAATGGGCTTTCTGACTCCCACACCCTCCTATGAAGGGATGCTGATGTGTCCATAGACTTCATTTTTAGAGGAGTTTTGGCATCATAGCAGTTTGAAGAGGAGGAATAGGGAGCTAGCTACTCCACATCTTTGACTCTTCCCCTGAGTCTTCTCACGATCAGCATCCAACAGTGTGGTCCATGAGTGACAACTGCTGACCCATAGAGACACTCTATCGGCACACCAAACTCAGAACGTATGCCCAGGGTCATCTTGCCATGCATCCAAAGAATCCTGACAAATGTGTAATGACAGGCCCCTGCTATCACAGTACTGAGGAGTGACCAATGACCTTAAATCCCTACACCCTCCCTGTTCCCCCTCCCTGCAGTTATATCTCTGCCAACCACTGATATGTTGCAGTCATTCTGGACAGTACGAATCCTACAGAAGGGATTGTGTTTTCCTGTGTCTCCATGTCCTTCACAGCTGATCTCCCTCTAGAATCTCTTATCTCCAAATGTCATTTTTCTTTGAGGAGGAGGAAGAAGATGAGGAAGAGGGTTTAGAACCCTCTTCTCTGATGTAAGTGGGAAACAGGGGGAGGGCTCCAATGGCAAGAGAGTCACAGGATAGGGGAGAGCTTAGCAGCCAGTGACCCTCCCAGCTGCTGATCAGAGACATGTCTGCTCCCTGCAATCCCCCTCCTGGCAGTGCTGCCCCGTGTCCCATCAGAATGCACTGGAGTGACCTTTTGGTTCCTTTGTTCTCCTGGCTTTCTTGCAGCCTCCCCCTATTCCATGGGCCTCTGAGCTGTGCTCTGACTGCCTCTGCTCCCACTCAGCAAGAATCACTGAATCCCTACTGCATGCACAATACCATCTGTCAGCTAGGAAAAGTCAGGGAAAAGGGAGCGGTGGCTTTCAGTCAAGCTATACATTATGCTGCTGGAGTGGTAACACACACACACAGACACACACACACATACACACACTCATATATGCATAAGCAGCTGTGTATATATAGCTTCCTAAGGCACACCATCATTTAGGCAGGAATATATACCCACAGCCTCCATGAGAGAGACCCAGACATTCCAGACAGTGAAAAATTCAGTACCTCATTTGGCTTCCTTTGCCCTGGACATGGAGATCTTTTAAGGTACACTAGAAAAACATGAACCCACCCTACAGCCACCCATCTGAGTATGCGGCCCATGCTTTCCACAGCTCTAAAAAGCAGAGCACATGGTGGAAGCTGAATGGTTTCCTGTCTACCCTAGTGCGGCTCTGTGGCTGTTGGGCAGGATTGGGGATGGACCCAGGTTTGCAGGTCCCACTGAGGTTGAAAGGAAGAGGCATGAGGTAGACCTTATGCTCAGGGATCCAGTGTCTGATACATCTGTGGTATATATGTGTCTGGTATGTCTGATATGTCTGATACATCTGGGTGTTTTTGAGTGATATAGAAGTTGAAAGGTTGGAGCAAGGAGCCTATGGAGTTTCTAGGTGAGGCCAAAGTTAGAAGGAAGCTTGTGCAAGTCATCTGTTGTCCACGTCACCAAATCCTATGGGAGAGATAAAATGCTTTGGTGGGCAAGGAAGTGCTGACTATGGGCCTACTGAGGACACTAATGTCTGGGACGTTCTTAGATCTGTCTACAAATCTCTCCAGATACCCTCAGCCCCATTGAAAAAAAAAGATTGACTCATTTTTCATGACCTCTGAACTCACCCTCCACCCACAAGCCATACTCCTAGGACCAGGGACAGGTCAAGTTAGAGGGCAGTGACAGGCCAGAAGAGGGAAGGGAGGGACTGGTCTAGTGCCTGGTCTTCAATATTCTCATCATCCTGAAGGAAATCCTCAAAGACCACAGGGGGACCCTAGGGGTGGTTCTGGTTGTAGATGCTGGTGTATGGAGTGGTGTGAACTTAGCTGGAGGTGTGTATTTTCATCATGCCACTAGTGGACAAGATAAAGTCCCAGACACAATAAAAATTGTGATGTAAAGTATGTTCTGTCAGCTTGTGTTTTGTCTCCTGGCCCAGGCTCCTGGTTGCTGCTTTGATTCTGTGGTAGAGAAGGCTTTGCTCTGCTTCGGACATGGGTCTGGATGCCCAGGATCGATGTTTCTCTGGCCTGGGGAAGAGTTCTCTCACATAGATGGGATTTGGTAAGATCCCCTCCCCCCGCCCAGCAAACTCAATGACATTGGGTGCTCCTGGGTACGGTGAATCTGACAACTTGGGCTTCTTGCACAGCACATCTTGTTCCTTATCCAGAAATCCTAGGACATACTTCTTGGCCAGCAGCATCTCAATTAAGAACAAAGGGTACTTGTCTAAAGCCTGTGTGCCTGAGGGCTGCAGCTCCAGCTCTGTCCTGCTCATCAGGAAGCTGTGCACAACCTCCATCTCCTGGGTGCTCAGATCTGCGAACTCCTGGGCCTTGCTGTTCAATATCAAGCTAGGGTACTCTGCCATGGTCACCCGTAGAACCAACATGATGGCCATGCAGCCCAGTGCCAAGCTCCTTTGTGCCAACCCCATGGCTCTGGAACTCAGCAGAAGAGGAACACTTAGGTATTTCTGTCTCCAAGCCAGCACCCCAGAGCACCTTGTCTCTAAGCCCTGTCTTACCCCCTGAC
>NC_034591.1:67648888-67661076 GCF_900095145.1 Mus pahari | reverse complement strand
CACACACACACACACACACACACACACACACACACACACACACACACACATATATATATATATATATATATATATATATATATATATATATATAAAGTGTAAAGTGTGGCTATGCTACTTGGGCTGATGTTGTTTAATCAAAAGGTCATGAACAAAAATTCTGGTGGCAGGCACAGTGTGCTAGCTGTTTTTTGTTTTTTGTTTTTTGTTTTTGTATTTGTTTTTTGTCAACTTGACACAAACTTTAACCTGAACTTGAGTTAGGAAGAGGAATCTCAATTGAGAAGAATGTTTCCATCGGATTGCCTATAGGCAAATCTACAGAGCATTTGCTTAATCAATGATTGTTGCCAGCAGAGGGCTCAGCTGTAGGCAGGTGGTCAGGGGCGCCTAAGCAAACAGACTGAACAAGCCAGGAGGCAGCACTGTTCCATGGCCTTTGCTTCTGTTTCTGCCTCCAGGTTCCTGCCCTGACTTTCCTTCATGAGAAACTGTAAGTTGTAACATGGAATAATTCCTTACCCCTCAGAGCTGGTTTTGGTTATGGTGTTTATCACAGCGATAGAAACCAAACTAAGAAACATGGGAGCCCATTCTTCAAGTTATTGGTCAGGGTGGTTTAAGAGATTCCCACAACAGTACAGGGACTACCATTGCTCTTGGTGGCCATCTACAGCATGAAGGTAAGAACCCATTGATGTATACACTCATTGGACTCAGGACTTGGGAGAATGGAGCTGGAATGGACCCAGAAGTCTCAACCCTGAGGGCTAGCCCTTACACGTCAGAAGTGCAATTCAAGCAGCCAAGGGAGAAGAGCAATCTAAAGTCCTACCCCGCCGAAGAGCCTATGACTCACAGTAGTGACCAGCCTGGCAGGACATCCCCAATGGTGCAAAAGTGACATTTTTATCTCAGGGTAAGCAATAGGTATCTAATTGGACTTAGCTTCCCCTCAGGAGGAAGGAATTCATACTTGATGGATTGATGGTCATAGACCCTAGAGGAGAACCTACTTCTGCCATTTCCTAAAATCAATGTAATTCCTAATTGTATTCTAAACAGTTGCCCTTACGCCCGTGGGTAAGTGTAGCTCTCACCCCTCAGCAGGGAAGCTCCTTTTTGTAACAGACGGTAACTGTTACAGAGATCCACAACTGATCAAAATGCAGAGAAACTGTGACTTTGGAGTGTCCATTCCTAGCTGGTACACCCACAATACAACTCTTAAGCCTCTGGGAGAGGAATCTGGCAACAGAAGCACAGAGAGGAGCCCAGGGGTCTGTGTTACTGCGCCTGTCCCAGGAGACCAGGGAGCATCAGCAGTTCCCACGAGGGTGAGAACTTGGGTGCATTTCAGTTAGAATCGAGTTTTAGAGAAGGAAGTGGGCAAAGGGAGCACAGGCAATCACTGGGGCCCTGTGTTCTTATGTCATGTGTCCCACTCACAAGTATGGGGGTCACAACCATGTGCTCAGAAAAGGCTCAATTCTGCTGTTGGCTTCTTCTGTACAGGAACTTGTCTCACTTGGCTCTTTACACCACATTCATATCCTGTTCTTATAGAGCCTGCCTTCTTCCTCTCTCTCTTTTGTGTATCACTATATGCTTGTGCATGTGTCCATGCTTCAGTGTGTGCTTTCCTGGTGAACAAAGTCTGTTCTTTCCACTTTTCGTTTGGAGACAGGGTCTGGTCTCTCACTGAACCTGGAGTTCACTGATTGAGCTAGACTGGGTGGTCAGGGAACCCTAGGCATCTGTCTGTCTCCACTGCTGGGATAAAGGATGTGGTCCCTCATCTTATGAGGATGTCGGACTGCAGCTTCTCATACCTGCATGGCAAGGACTAAGCTATCACTCTAACTCCAGATCTAGAGTTGTTAATGGCTGTGTTCCCAATAGACGCACTCTGGAAAACTTCTGTTTCCTTGTCTCCTTCTACTTTTTGAAGACACCTCTATATTATCCACCTTTAGTTCCTATAAAGGATTCTTAGTTTCCTCCTACTCATACACGGAAGTTAGCACAGTGCACACGGTTGTCAGCCGTCCTGTAGGCGGTTCCCTACAGTCCTGACTCATTCCCTGTCTCCCTATCGTGTGGCACACGGTGGGGCCGTGCCTTGGTTGATGGAACTGTCCTTCCCTGCAGGTGCAAAGTCTCCAGACTTTGCTTGTTGCAGACAGCTCTACTGTGAACCAGCACACACATATGTTTTGTCGTTTGTTGATAAAATGATCTTAGGGAGAAAACTTTAGATGCTAAAACAACAACAAAAGGGAGAGATGTTGGTCATCTTTTAGATTTCCCCTTAACAGCTCTCTTCTGCATGCCCAGCATTGAGGTGTGACCGTTCCCATAAATTACTCTAAGAGGCATGGAAAAGTCTCAGACATTGAAACATCCATCTCATAGAAAATCTTTACCCTGGTCATAGAGGTCTTTTTGGCATATAGTAGATAACTGTATACAGAGCCCATGGCCACATATCTGAGTATGTGATCCACACCCTCCACAATTCTAGAAACAACACAGAAGGGAAGAATGTCAGTATTTATTGAATGTCCTTGTGGGGTATGGGGCTGTTGAGTAAGAGCTGGGGCTGGACTCTTGACACAGGGTTGTAGGTCCCGTTGAAGTTGAATAGTGGAGGCATCAGGCAGACCCTGCCCCCAGGGATCCAGTGTCTGATACATCTGTGGCACCTGTACCTGGGTGTTTTTCAGTGATATAGAAGAAGTTGAAAGGCAGGAGCAAAAAGCCTACGAGGTTCCTAGACGAGGCCATATATGGAGCAACTTCAGAGTGGGGCCCATGAGAGAAGCCTACTGTCACCCAGGCCACCAAATCCTGTGGGAGAGACAAAGTCTTTAGTGGGTTAGGAGATATTAATTGTGAACTCTGGAAGGTCTGGGTCATTTTGAGATGTGTCTACAAACTTTCCCCAGAGAGTCTTAGCCCTATTGAAAAGAAGTTGGCTCATCTTTCATGACCTCTGAACTTGCCCTCCACCAGCAAGCCACACTCCTAGCACCAGGGACAGGTGGAGTTGGAGGGTAGTGATAGGAGCAGAGGAGGGAAGGGAGAGACTCATCTAGTACCTGGTCTTCAATATTCTCATTGTCCTGAAGGAAATTCTCAAAGACCACAGGGGGATCCCAGGGGTGATTCTGGTTGTAGATGCTGGTGCTGTACTGCTCAGAGTCTGAGTGTCTGCTCACTGCCAGGGCGTACCTGCAGGTTGAGAAAAAGCCAGGTGGCTGTGAGCACTGGCGCACCAGCTAGGGCTCAGAACATCCTCAGGGCCACAGACGGGGAAACTGGTGTTTCCTCACAACGCATGGTGATCTCCCGGGACTTTGCAAGAGTGCTCAAAGCCATCTGAGGGCCAAGAGCCCCATGAGCACACCCCTCCCCTCCCCAAGTGCATGAGGATGTACACTCAGACTCACACATGGACTCAGAGCCTCGAGAATTGAAGCTCAGAGAGACATTCACAGCCAGAGAGGTGCTCCCACGACTCCCCACACCCTCTGCACTCCTCACCGGGCCCAGCTGAAAGCCACGTCCTCTTGGGTTTCGGGGGTCAGCCTCTGCTCAGATGTGGAGTAGATCTTTAAGCGGTAGCTTCGCCGGTATCCCCAGATGTCCTTTTTGGGGCTGCTAAAGAGCAGGAATGAAGGCAGAGTCTGTCCGAAGGAGAAGGTAGCCTGGCGTTCCTGGGAATACTGTGTCTTCTCCATCATGTCCTGTACTAGGCGTCTTGGGCTGCTGGAGTTGGTGGTGTTTTTCTGCTTGGCCTGCAGTGTGTGGAAGCTGTTGTTGGTGCCTGGAACCACGAGGGGAGAGGAAGGTTTAGAATCAAGGTTAGATTGGAAGCTTTCTCCCTCTATCCTGGATCTCCAACATAGACCACACCCACAGCCCGCAGCCAGCCAGAAGCAGTACTGGTGGCAGAAGATGGTTCAACAATGTGGTTTGGAGAACTAAGTGAATTCCAAACTGCAGGAGCTAGAGGACAGCTCAAGGGTCAGTTCTGGCAACTGAGGTAGTTTCAGTGTGACCCGGGCTCTTTTCAAGAGACCTGTGATACAGCCTGCTTGCTCTAGCTTTAACCCTGGAGAGGGGGATAGTCTGTGTTGTTAAAGGCCTGAGTCTTCCTGCAGCAATATGTTCTGGGCCATAAAAACAAATGAGATTTATGGGTGACAGACATCCATCTGATCCTCATGGCCTTGTTCTGTCATTTGCTTTGATGTCAAATGTCAGAGCCATGACACTGCTCTGTGGTGATAGAATATATCGAGCACAGACCATCTGAAAGGGCTAGACAGTGACATTTCATCCTTCCCACCCACTATACTTCTTCCTCCCTTCCCCTCTGTACTATTGAATTCAGACCCAAGGCAGATGCACACCTAAAATTCTGGGTAACAGTAGGGTCAATTCACAGCCACTATTTTCTCAGATGGGGGCTGAGAGGAAAAAGACTCTGAATACTTACAGTTAACATCAGGGAGCCTCGGCCCTACCTTCGTGAGGTAATGTTAATGGTGGGAAGCAGCTAAGTGACATGGAGGGTCTGATGTCAAGTCCTACCTGCCACATCCAGGTCAATGCGGTAATGCACAAGGTGGGTGTGGCTGTGGCCAAGCTGGTGAGTCAGCAGGTGGGTTTCTCTCAACCCTTCACGGGTATAGACAGTGGTGTGGACATAACCTGTGGCATGCATCTTGGCTGAGATTGTGCCCGTAGTATAGAAGATGAAGTCCCAGATGTAATCAAAATTGTAGAGAGCTGAGGTTGCCCGTAGCACAAGTTTGTGTCCCATCACATCTGAAAAGAAGTTGATTTTGCCTGCAGAGTCGTTGTTAAAGGTGGGCCTAACAGGCACCCCTGTGGGTATCTCAAAGATGCAGAGGGCTCGCGGATAATGGACAGGCCCATCAGTGCCATAGTAGTGGATGACGTCTAGGAAGGTGGCTGTCTCTGGACAGTTGATGCCAGGGGCTAACTCATGAGTTACACTGCCCAGGCTCCAGCCTAGATCCATGGTTTTGGTCAGTTCTCCTGCAGGTGTTTTTTCTCTATGTACAGCCATAGCGCCCTGCACACTGATCTCATAAGCTATATACTCATTCCCGAAGTGCACATTCAATATCTGCAGCCCAGAAGAGGGTCGAAACTGGAAGGAGAAACTCCAGTCTTTGTAGATCACAGTGTTACCCTCTAGGTGGTATCTGGAACCATTGGCTTGTTCCACATGGCGGCCAGATTTTCTGGGGGACGCTGGGAATTTCCCACTAGGCTTGTTAAAGATTTGTGGCGGTTCCGTGTTCTTGGGACGCAGGTCCTTGAGGACCACCGTGTCCACTTCTCCGTCTGTGTATTTCTGAGCCAGTTCCTCTGGGCTGTTGTAGAGCTTCCCATTATACCAGACCTGCTCTACTCTCCAGTCCCGGACATCTGTGCTCCCATGATCTACAAGGATCTCCAGTCCCGTGGGTTGCAGCAGGCGATCTTTTACAATGCGCTGCAAGAGGAACCAGGTGGCCCGATGTCTAGACTCCACACTGTGGGGGGCCACATGGGTGAAGGTCAGACATTGGCCATCGCAGTCCTCTAGTGAGAAGCCAGTAGTGTCAAGGAAAAACCCCTGTAAGGGTGTGGTGGCCTCCTTGATTTTGTGGTAGAGAAGACTTTGTTCTGCTTTGGACATGGGTCTGGATGCCCAGGATCGATGTTTCTCTGGCCTGGGGAAGAGTTCTCTCATGTAGATGGGCTGTGGCAGGGGCCCTACAGCAAACTCGGTGACATTGGGGTGCTCCTGGGCACTAAAGAAAATGATGACACGGGCTTCCCGCACAGGAGGTCTGGTGCCTTTATTCAGAAACTCTAAGACCTCCTTCTTGTTGGGCAGCAGAGTCTCAATGAGGAACACAGAATTCTTGTCCAAAGCCTGTGTGCCTGAGGGCTGCAGCTCCAGCTCTGTCCTGCTCATCAGGAAGCTGTGCACAGCCTCCATCTCCTGGGCGCTCAGGTCTGCGAACACCTGGGCCTTGCCATTCAACATCCAGCTGGGGTACTCTGCCATGGTCACTTGTAGAACCAACATGATGGCCATGCAGCCCAGTGCCAAGCTCCTTTGTGCCAACCCCATGGCCCTGGAACTCAGCAGAAGAGAGGAGAGAACTTAGGTCTATCTGTCTTCAAGCCAGCACCCCAGAGCACCTTGTCTCTAAGCCCTGTCTTACCCCCTGACCGTGCTTCCTCCCCTATGCAGCTGAAGCCAGAGTTGGAGTCTCTGGGTCCTTACTCACAGTTCACAGTGCTGTCCAGGTCCTTGTGTGCATCCACCTACTTCCTCCAGGGTAAAACCTTTTATACACTTTCTCATCTCCTACTGTTTTCCCCTTTTGGTGTTATAACACGAGGAACATTCTTCAGCAGGGTGCAGTGAGTCACAACAGCCCAAGGCTTGCTCCTCAAGGGCTACACATGGCCTGATCTCTGGTGGCCAGAGGGCTGCAGTGAGAGCAAAATTCCATTTGTGAGTCAACAGATGATCATTTAGAGGGCTGCATGCTGAAATTTAGGTGAAACGTTTACAGCACAGGAAGGGAGGATGAAACAAGAAAGTAAGGCTGGTGGGATGGAGAGATAATGTTGGAAAAAGCCACAGGGAGACATTTTATAAGCTTACTGAAAAAACACTTCTCTACACAGAGACACAGACGACACAGACACAAAGACACAGACACACTTAAACGGAATTACACTGCCCAAGATTGATCCCCCCAAAGAGCTGTTGACCAACAGAAAGCCCTGTGCCAGCCCTGGGAAGCTTCTCTTTGGGCTGTTGGTCAGGGGGATGTCCGTGAGACCCCCCAGAGTAGTGTAGGCTATTGGCATTGCCATTGGTTGCTTCTCACAGCTTGAAGGTAAGACTCAACCGCTGGAGACATTACATCCTTCAGATGAAAGACTTGAGGGAATTTAGTCTTGTCCGACTTGGAAGCCTCCTACGTAAGGACTGGGTCTTATGTTTTCACAAGGTCAGTTCAAATTTCCAAGAAAGAAAGACAATCAACAGTCCCACTGAACCGTAAAGCCTACAAATGTACAGTGAATGGTCTGGCAAAGCTTCCTGTATGGTGCAATAGTGACACCTACGTTGGGGTGATGGACAGCCATCTAAATGTATCTAAGGCCCACACACAAGGTGGAAGTTGGCAATTGTAAATCTAGTCTATTCCCCCCAGCTAGAAAGGCAGGGTTTTTTTGTGGTACTCACAGACCTCAGTCCTGGCAGCCCTGTTCTTTCTTGTACCTGCTAGTGAGGCTTCCCGCCAAGTCCTGCTGTATGCAGAGTTCCTGGGACACACTGGCTTTGCACATGGGCTGGCTGCTGCCACTGCCATCAGGTCTTGCTTTTGCAGATCCTGACTGGGGAGCTCCTGGCCTCCAGATGAACACCCCTCCCCAAAGCCTTGCTCTCCACTCAAGGCTCCATCTGGGTCTCGAGCAGGAGTTTCACTCATGAGGCCTTGATGAGGTCAAGGCTTAACTCACAGCCTGTGAGGAGGTGGAAGGACTTTGAGTGCCCCCCCCTTTTTTTATCATAGGTAGGTTCCCCCGATTAGAAATTTTTTGTGGAGAAAGCCGGTAATGGAGGCATAGTGATGGAGCCTGTGGTACTGGGTCAGTTACAGGGGTCCTGGGTGCAGTCAACAGCTCTGATGGGGAGTTTCTTGTTTGTTTGTTTTTCATAAGACAGGGTTTCTCTATGTAGTTCTGGCTGTCCTGGAACTTGCTCTGTAGACCAGGCTGGCCTCAAACTCAGAGATCTGCCTGCCTCTGCCTCATGAGTGCTGAGATTAATGTTGTATGCCACCATGCCTGGCTTTAAAATTCAATCTTAGAATAGGAATTTAGCTAAGGAAGCCTAGGCACTCCCCAGGGACATGGTGGGGAGCTGGGCATAGAACTTGCACACTGTCAGCACGTTTCTGTTTGGAAATGTATTTCCTTACATCACATGTCCCACTCACCAGTGTGGGGAGCACAACTTAGGGTCGAGCTTTCTGTTGGCTTCTTCCCCAAAGACAAGCTTGCTCACTTGTCTCTATATACTAAGTTCATATTCTGTTCCTCTGGTCAAAGTTGTCCAGAACCCTTGCCCACCAAGGGACTCTCAGTCTTGGGCCTGGGCTTAACTTCATTAAAGACCCACCCACTGTCCTTCTAATGATTTGTGCTTTAGTCTGTAGAGGGTGCTGTGAACATTTTCATATACCCTGTGCAACTTCTTAGCTCTGGACTGTTTTCCTTCATGTTCTTCTCTCTGTCTCTGTCTCTCTGCCTCTCTCTGTCTCTCTGTCTCTGTCTCTGTCTCTGTCTCTGTCTCTCTCTCTCTGCCTCTCTCTCTCTGTCTCTCCCTGTCTCTCTCTGTCTCTCTCTGTCTCTGTCTCTCTGTCTCTGTCTCTCTCTCTCTCTGCCTCTCTCTCTCTGTCTCTCCCTGTCGCTCTCTGTCTCTGTCTCTCTGTCTCTCTGTCTCTGTATCTGTCTCTCTCTCTCTCTCTCTCTCTGCCTCCCTCTCTTTGTCTTCCCGCCTCTCTCTTTGTGTGTGTTCTTGTGTGTCTATGCATGGGTTTGGAGAACAGAGGTCGACTTTGTCTTCTCACTCATTTTCCACAGTAGTTTTGAGGCAGGATCTCTCATGTAACCTGGGATTCACTGATTCTGGAATACTTGATGCTGAGCAGGTGTCGGATCTGCCTGGCTTTGTCCTTTAGCTCCAATTCGGGACAGCTGTCATGCTACATGCTGCCCCATTTTCCATGTTGGGAATATGAACTTAAGTCTTCATGCCTGGTGACAAGGACTTTTCTGACTCTGCTATTGTCCCGCTTCATTCCTGGAGTTCTTCAAGGCTGTGTTCCTAAAAGGAGAAAAATGGTTTTCCTTGTCCTAGCTGTTCGAGAGCACCTTAGCACCTTCCAAGTTCCATTTCTGTAACTGGGAACTTTAGTATCCCCCTGTTTTTTCCCCACAGTTAGCACATGATGTATGTTATGCTCTGGCATTTTCTTCTCCCACTCAATATATCCTGCAGGGTTTCCCTCCAGCCTGCAGACTCACCACTCACACAGGTTTTTCCTGTATTACTTGGCACTCAGCTCACACACACACACACACACACACACACACACACACACGTATATCATGTGTTTAACGAGAGATCTGTGGGAGTAAACTTTACATGCTGGAACAATGACCAGGCAAAGGTATTGGTGATTTTGTCAAATTTCCTTTTGCGTACCCATCATAGAGGTGGGAAAATTCCCCCACATGAAAGGGAGCTGAAAGTCTCAGACATTGAAAAACCCATCTGACAGAGAAATCCAGTATCTCATGGGCTTCCTTTGCTCAGATTATAAAGGTCTTTTGCAGGTACAGCAGTGAACTAGGAATGGGTCCCATGAACACATCTGTGTGTGTTGTGCAAAGCTCCCCACAGCTCTAAGAAGCTTTACCCAATGGTGGGAGTTGTCCTCGTGGGGATTTGGGGCTATTAGGTAGGAGCTGGGGCTAGACTTTTCACACAGATATGTGTTCCATTGTCAGCGAAAGGAGGAAGTGTCAGGCAGGCCCTGTGTCCAGAGGTTCAGCTCCTGATGTAGTTGTGACCTTTGTACATGGGCCACACGATCCCAGCATCTCCGAAAGCCATGGGTGGGTTCTCTAGGAAAAACTTCCAGCGTGATCTTTTCGAGAACGTGTCAGGACAGGTTCTATGAAGGAAGTCCACTATAAACAATGCCACCAAATCCAGTGGGGAGACGGGGCAGAGTAGTGTTGGGTACCAGCCATTTGAGGGGCTTCTGAATTGGGACTTACTCAGATGCGCCTACAAACTGCCGTAAGTGCCCTCATGCCCCATTTGAAGGAGTAGGGCCATGGGTCATAACTGTGGAACTTGTCCTCCACCCATCAGGACAGCCCATGGAACAGGAAGAGACCAGGTAGGGCCCAGAGAGAAGACCAGAGGAGGGCAGTGTCAGTGTCAGTACCCACTGTCCTGAGTGAACTCCTTAAAAAGCATGGGAGAATCTCAGAGGCTGTTTCAGTTTACAGACGTCTGCCACACATGCCAAGCTCCCCGTACTCGGTCAGGGCCAGGGCTGCCTCCAGGGTAAGAATTAGCTGGGTAGCTCTGGGCAATGGCATGCACTCTGATCCTTGGAGTACTTGAGCATGCCCACCAAGACACACAGACACAGACCTCTGTCTCATACCAGGTGGTTCTCTGATAGATTTTTTTTTTTTTATTTTCCTTTAGCAAGCATGCATGGGTTTAGAGAAGGAGAGAGAGCCATGCACCAAGCCCAAAGTCAGTTTAATTTTTAATAGAATTGGGACCACATAAAGACCACTTGCTACTAATGTCTGTAGAGGGCAAAAGGGACAAGATGGAGGTGGGCGGTACCACTTGGCCGATTTACTCTTTTTCTTGGGACATTTTCTCTTGATGACTGTCTTTTTCCTTCAGACATGTCACTTGTCCGGTGGCCTCTGAATCCTTTACTTGGATGCTTTTATTCTCCTGGAAAGATAAAACAACCCCACCCCAGTCCTGACTCTGGGGCACTACCCCCCCCTTTTGACATTATCTCTTTCCTAGGGCAAAAAGTTTTTGGCAATAAAACAATTATTATCTTTCAATTGAAATTTTAAAAATTCTTTTGAAAATTTGAAACTAAATATACTTTATTGGATAAATATACCTATTTTCCACCTTCTACACACACACACACACACACACACACATATACATATATATATATATATATATATATTCAAGATTTAAATATGTTTATTTGTAGGTCACAAGGGACGTTCACTTTGAATTTCAGCCTACCTTTTGTAAGAGGCTTTTACATATAAATAATTACAATTCATATAAGCCTGCCTCTGCCTTCCAAGTGCTCCAGTTCAAAGTGTGAACCACTGCCGTCTTGTTCAGTGTAACTGCAGAATTTAGAAACCAACTCACTTTTAGGATCCTCCTGTCTGCTGGGATTAAAGGCATGGCGACCACCTCCCTGCTCAAATATTTTATCTTCGCTCCAAATCTCTGTAACTCATAGAGATTTAGAAAACAAGTTTGAACTGTAGTAACCCTTTGAATTTACTTGAAACATTTCAAATTTCTTGCCTGTTTTAAAAATATTAAACTAAAAGAGTTTTTCCTCTTTTTATTTAAGAGGAAAACTCAAAAGCCAAGTCCAAGGTGGAGTGGGCCACTTGCAATCTACAGTCTAACATTCTAGCATCACATTAAGACAGGTGATTTAAGAAGAGCCATTTTTCATTTCATGCCAGTAAGGCAAGTGTGCCTTTGGTAAATTAACTTTAAAGGTAGGGAGGATGGTAACTTTGAAAGACCAACTCCTGCCATGTCCTGCTTATGGACAACCTGGACAGTCTGTGACTGTTCTTGGTAATACCATTTAATATTTTTCTCAGAAGCATTTTTTATTTTATGGTTTGTTTCTGAGATTGGAGGAATGCTAATCTATGTTTTCCATTGTTGCAACAAATCACATCCCCAAACATTCATGGCTATATTAGCCACATATGGCTTTAATTTTCCTATTTGTCCTTCAGACCCTATACATTCATCTCATGTTGTAGTTTATTTACCTGAGCTAAAGTTCCAATCCCTAGAAGCTGAATATTTACCTCCTGAAAAAGCCAATCTGCACACCAAGAATTTGGTGACATTATTGTTACATCTGCTCCTGTGTCTACTAACCCTTCAATTTCAATGCCATTTATTGTATTTTTTGGTTTGGTCTCTAGTCATTTATAGCACTTTGCCAAAATGCTTGTTTTCTGGTCTCTTCTGAATTTTTTTGTTTTATCTATTGAAGCTGGTCTGTCCTCACTTATATCAGGAGCAGTGTTCTTTTTAACAACAGGCATTAAATCTTTTAGTTGCTCTGTGGCTGAGTCTCTCCAATGTTGACAGGGAATGATTGCATCAAATTTGCTATCAGGGCCTGCTGGAGGCCCCTGAGGTTCTTTCCCAATGCCAGAGAGTTGCCTTGCCTTTCCCTTGCTTATCTGTATTCGTTTGTCCCGGGCTGGCCTTTGATATACCTCATGAGTACTCCAGAAGGCTG
>NC_034591.1:67616305-67648533 GCF_900095145.1 Mus pahari | reverse complement strand
GGCTGGCCTTTGATATACCTCATGAGTACTCCAGAAGGCTGAGCCTTTCCTTTTGAATTATTTCTAGAAGAAAACTTTGTTTCTAGGAACACAGTGACTACAATCCCTTTTCAAATAAACTTACTTACTACAAGGAAAACATCTGTCATTTTGATTTTTCTTAAGACCTTTAAAAATTACTTATCCTACCAGATTAGAATTATAAATGTGAGGTCCAATATCAGCCATATTTCTAATTCACTCTTCTATTGGTTCAGATCTTGCCTCTAAAGGTCTAATCGCTCTTTTGGATTCCGAATTAGCAGTTTCAAAAGCCAAAGATTCTATGAGTATTTTTCTGACTTCTGCATCTGATACCATTCTATTTACAACTGAAATTAATCTTGCCAAAATAAAAAAAAACAATGGAGAGACCAGAAAACAAGCATTTTGACAAATTGCTATAAATGATTAGAGAGCAAAGCAACAAAACAAAACAAAACAACAAAACAAACAAACAAACAAACAAAAAACCCAAATAAATGGCATTGAAATCGAAGAGTTAGACCTCTTTCCTGATCCTCCAACCTTATCCCAAGCATCTTAAGCTCCTAAATGACATGGTGACAAGGTATGATCATCACAATCAAGCTGGCTTTGTAACTCAGTGTATTTACCTTCGCCTAGCAACTGATCTTGGGAGATATCGATGCCTTTAGTCTGATGTCATTGTGCCATCACCTTAGCTTCCTCTTTCTACCGCGTTCACTACCGTAACTGAGAACCAGCTTCCACTATTGCTATTGCCAAATCTCTCCAGTCGTGGGGGATGACTCTGTCCTGAGTTGCCCATGAGTTTAATATCTGCTTTGCATAGGGTGAATGAAAACCATAGGAAATGACCACTTCCCACAATCTCCTCACATCTAATATTTCTACAGGATTCTGTTAACTTCTTCATAACCTTGGGGTTACTTGTTGTCTCCTGGTAGGTCTTGTATAGTAACTGGATAAACTAAGGTTGGTTTTCTAACACCCTTGGGCAGCTCCCTTTTAATTTCATTGTGTGGTGTCATGGTAGGGTTTTGTCTAAATTCCTCTGTCTGTATATGAAAATTTTTTCTTAGTCTCATTTATTGGTCTTTTAAAGGTTTGTCTAAGTTCCCCTTTCTATGCCTGAATATTTTTCTCATTTTCATTTACAAGTCTTTCTAAAGCTTGTCTAAATTTCTCTGTCTATGTCTGAATATTTTCATTTTCATTTACAAGTCTTTCTAAGGCTTGTCTAAATTTCTCTGTCTATGTCTGAATATTTTTCTCATTTTTATTTATATGTCTTTCTAATTTTCCTCATAAGACTTGTATCTTATCAATACACTTATTATATTTTTCTTTTTCTTGTATCTAAAGATAGTTTTCTTTGAGCAGGTACAGAAAGCTACTATGGCTATTAAGGATAAGATATGAAATACCAAAATGATAATAGCCATAAACTGTATTGAGTTAGCTTTTCATTTCCTGCTTCCATTTTCAAGCCATCTGAAGTATCACTGTACAGGGTCCTAAAGCCTTCTGCTATGGTACCTCCCATCCTTAACTCTCTCCTTAAGGACTTCCTAGGTGACTTTCCAAACCTGATGGCATCTCGGTGTGTCTGCAGCTGGGGGGTGCTTTCCCTGTCTTTGGAGTCATGCCACAAATTGGAGTGCCAATTTTTTTTTCATCTCTATTTTTTTAATTGGATATTTTCTTTATTTACATTTCAAATGTTATCCCCTTCCCAGGTCTCCCCTCTGGAAACCCCCTCCCCCTTGCCCTCCCCCTGCCTCGATGAAGGTGATTCCCCAACCACTCACCCACTCCCTCCTTCCCACCCTGGCATTCCCCTACTCTGAGGTTATCAAACCTTCTCAGGCCCAAGGGCCACTCCTCCCACTGATGTCCAACAAGGCCATCCTCTGCCACACATGGGGCAGAGCCATGGGTCCCTCCATGTGTATTCTTTGGTTTGTGGTCCAGTCCCCGGGAGCTCTGGGTGGTCTGGCAGGTTGATACCGTTGCTCCCCCATGGGACTTCAAACTTCCTCAGCTCCTTCAGTCCCTTCTCCAACTCCTCCATTGGGGACCCTGTGCTCAATCCAATGGTTGGCTTCGGGCATCCACCTCTGTACTTATTAGGCTCTGGCAGAGACTCCCAGGATACAGCTATATCAGGCTTCTGTCAGCAAGCACTTCTTGGCATCCACAATAGTGTCTGGGTTTGGTGTCTGTATATGGGATGGATCCGCAGGTGGGGCAGTCTCTGGGTGACCTTTCCTTCAGTCTCTGCTCCCACTTTGTCTCCATGTTTCCTCCATTGAGTATTTTGTTTCCCCTTCTAAGAAGCACTGAATTATCCACACTTTGGTCTTCCTTCTTCTTGAGCTTCATGTGGTCTGTGAATTGTATCTTGGGTATTCTGAACTTTTGGGCTAATATCCACTTATCAGTGAGTACATACTGTGGTTCTTTTGTGATTGGGTTACCTCACTCAGGATGATATATTTAAGTTCCATTCATTTGCCTGTGAATAAGTCTTTTTTTTTTTAAAAGAGCAAAATTCCAAACGTTCAACGTGTCAACTGAAGACTGAGGTGCCAATCACTTTGGTGGATGCCTGCTAGCTCAGAGGTGCAGAGAAAGCAGCTGGCTAATCTTCCCATTCTACCAACAACAAGGAAGAGAAGGAAAACGCGCCTCTCTCCACACTGTCTTAAATACCCTTCAACTCAAAGACCTTCCTTTCCTTTTTTCTGGATTTTCTTATGTTCACTTCCTGTGAACGGGTTGCTTGACCTGTTGTTGACTTTATTTAGTTCTTGTTTACAGAAAGCTCGTGGGTTAAAGGTGTGTGTTAGGGTTGAGCTACACCACAACTATTCGTTTACAGAAAACAGAAAGCTCTTGGGGTTAAAGGTATGTACAACGGCTAAGCCACACCAGAACAAGAAATAGGGTTGTCCATTTCACAGTCTTGGGGTTATTACTATGACCAAATATCCTGAAACACATCTGTCCTTCATTACCCCACTTGAATAGAAGATGAAGTTCCAGACGTGACTGTAGCTATGCACACAAGCCCCTCTACTCCCCTCACCCCAGAGTGCCCGAGGATGCTAATGCAAGCATAGACCCGGAACCTCAAGGAGAGCAGCATGGATGGACTCCCACCACCACCCAGGTGAGCCCCTAGCCTCTTCTCCACACTCCCTGGCCTCCTTACCTCCTGTACTGGCTCAAATGAGAAACATCCCCCATACTGTAGGGCGTTCGAACAGTAAGTCTCCAGTTGGTAGTGTTATTTGGGGGAGGTTTAAAGGGTGTGGCCTTGTTGGGGGAACTCCATTCCTGAGGGTGGGGTTAGAGAGCCTAAGTCTCACCCCTACTCTCAGTTTGCTCTCTTGACTTGGGGCTTAAGGCTAAAGAAGCAATCTTCTTCCTTAGAATCCTCTTCCTGTCACCTTGCCTGCCACTCGCTGCCATGTCTCCTTGCTGTGATGGCCACTTAACCCTCTGGAAAACTGTAAGCTTAAATAAATGCTTCAGTAAGTTGCCTTGGTCATGGTGTTTCATCATAGCAATAAAAGAGTTAATGGCCACTCCAGGTGACAACACCCAGCTCCCTATGAGCTAGCAGCAGCTGCAGTTTGATCTTGAGGCAGATCTGAGGCTATAGTTATGTCTTTGGCTCCAGAGGTTATTTTGGGGGCTTCTTAGGATAGTTTTTTGGAAGAGTCTTTCTGTGGTAGAAGGTGGCCCAGCACTCTCTGGAGGATTGGGTCTGCTCAGGTGTGAGCCGAGTTAGGCAATGTCTATGTCCCTTCAAGGGTGGGTGAAATGTTTTCCTGCTGATCTTCAGAGTCTAGCAGCTGTTTTTTATGCTTGAAGTCATGAGGGGAGAAGGATGGTGAGAATCTAAGCTAATGTTGGAACTCCTGCCCTGGGACCTCCAACACAGAGTGCACTGCTGTCTTCAAGATCCTAGTGTAAGCAGTGGGAGTGGTCTGTGAGGGGGTTGGCCACACGGACAAACTTGCCCTGGGGCTTGTAGTAAGAGACCAGTGTGGACTGCTCTTGAGAAGTGGGTCCACTTCTCCACCCTCATAATTCTGAGCCAGTTCAGAAACAGCTGCTGCATAATAAACTACCTCACCACTGGCTGAACTTGATACCATGCTGGACCACATTGGCAAATACCAGTCACTTGCTGGTACAGATCTGGAGAAGCCAGTAGCATCAAGAGAAAACTGATGTGGGGGCTTTGTGGCCTCCTTCAGCATATGTATGATAGAAGAGGCCATATTCTGCTTTGGAGATGTGGAAATGGGTCTGGATATCCAGGGTGGATGGTGCTCTGGTCTGGGAGATAATTTTTGCATCTTGAAGGGCTGGGACAAGAGCTTCACAGTAATCTCAGAGATGGTGGCATGCTCTTGGGTTCCAAAAAATGGGGAGGACAGGGGCTGTAACACAGGAAGGATGTCTTGTTCCTTTATCCAGAAGATCCAAGATTGCTTCTTGCTTGCCAGCATCTCATTAAGGAACATGGAGTTCCTGGCCAAAGTCAGTGCACTGGATGGCTGCAGCATCATCTCTGTGTTGTTCATCAGGAAGGTGTGTAGGACATTCAGCTCATGGGCACTGAGTTCAAAGAACACCTCTTCCTTGCCATTTTGGGCCCACTTCCAATGGGGCTCTCTTCCATGGTGGCTTGTGACACCAAGATGGTGGTAGTTCACCACAGCACCAAGCTTATTTGTACTACCTCCATGGTCTGGAGGAGGAGAGACCAGGGGTATTCTCCCAGGGTTCCTTGTCCCTAAGACACATCCTGTTCCTACCCTGGTACTGCAGCTGAAGCTAGAGTTGAAGTCTGTTGTTCTATGCTTCTCGGTCATTCATGTCCTGGGAGAATCTGCTCCTTCTTTGTTTCATCCACTGACCTCTTAGACTATTTTGTATCTAGGAAAACTTCTAAGTGTCAGGGGGCAACCATTTCCTAGGACAGCCACACCTTGAGTCACAGAAGCCCAAGACTGTGTCCTCAAGGGCAGCAATGTGGTTGTAAGGCACCAGGAGCTAGACAGATTCCTGACAGACAGACAGACAGACAGACAGGGAAAGGGCTACACATGGGTAATGAGGAAGGCAAGCTTCTGGCTCCTCCCTCACCTTCTGACCCCAGACAAAGGCTTGTAGGTATTTTCTTTCTCCAGCAGGGCCCCCTCTTCCTGACCTATCCAGGCTGGTCAGATATGTCCAAGGCTGGTCCTGAAGATGCTTGCCTGAAGCTTCAGGACTACCGGCTCCCCTTTCTTTGTTTAAACTGACTAAACCAAAATTACAGGAAGGGGACTTTCCTGGCCTCCAATACCATTTAAAACCTTCATGGAACAAGTTCCCACTGCGCTTTTCAGAGCCTCTCTGTCTTCCTGCCTCTCTGTCTCTGTCCCTGTCCCTGTCCCTGTCTCTCTGTCTCTCTGTCTCTCTGTCTTTCTGCCCCTCTCTTGTCTTTCTCTTTCTCCCTGCTTCTGTCTGTCTGTCTGTCTGTCTGTCTATCTGTCTGTCTGTCTGTTTCTCTGCCCCCTCTCTGTCTCTCTCCCTGTCTCTGTCTTTTTCTGTGTCTCTCTCCATTTCTCTTTCTGCCTCTCTGTCTTCATCTCTCTCTCTCTGTCATCTCTGTCTCTCTCTTCCCACGTGTCTCTCCACTGTTAACAGTCTGTACATGTTGTACGTGTCTCCCCACTGTTAACAGTCTGTACATGTTGTACGTGTCTCCCCAATGTTAACAGTCTGTACATGTTGTACATGTCTCCCCAATGTTAACAGTCTGTACATGTTGTACGTGTCTCCCCAATGTTAACAGTCTGTACATGTTGTACATGTATCCCCAATGTTAACAGTCTGTACATGTTGTACGTGTCTCCCCAATGTTAACAGTCTGTACATGTTGTACGTGTCTCCCCAATGTTAACAGTCTGTACATGTTGTACGTGTCTCCCCAGTGTTAACAGTCTGTACATGTTGTATGTGTCTCTCCACTGTTAACAGTCTGTACATGTTGTATGTGTCTCCCCAATGTTAATAGTCTGTACATGTTGCCCACGTGTCTCCCCACGTTTAACAGTCTGTACTGTTGCTGCTGGCTGTGTCTGGGATTTGTCCTACCTTTTAATTCTTTAATTATCAGAGAAAATGTCCCCAATCAAGATCCATAGATCATAGCACTTACTTCCTGATGAGACAGAAAGCTGAACTAATAGCAAAATCAGCCTTTGGGGGCTCTGGTAGTCTCTCTGATGAGTGTGCTTTGGAATTCAGTTTAGTCATTCAAGTGCTGACCCCTGAGTCAAACTGCCCGGGGTTCAAGTCCTGGGGCAGCACAACACTGAAGACTGTCTTGGGACCTTGGCCATATGGCTTAAACTCTGCTCACTAAAGAGGCCAGGGTTTCTGCACAGGATGTGTTTTTCCATTATCCAGAAAATGCAGCACATCATTACTGAGCATCAGCGTCTTCCAAGGTACATGGAGTTATTACCTAAGTAAAGTGTCTTGGGTGGCTCTGCTTCCAGGTCCTCCATGTTAATCTGGAAGGTATGCATGGACCCTAGCCCATGACAACTCAAGTCCTAGAGTACCTGTGTCTGCCATTCAGGGTCCACCTGGGGCCACTTGTAGCATCAAGGTGGTACTCACCCATCTCAGGGCCAAACAGCCCTTCAGCCTTCCCACAGCTCTGGAACACAGCAGAGGAGAAGAGCGATTTTCCTTTCCTCCCTAGCATCTCAGAAGGCCTTGTCCCAAGTTTTTTTCCCATCACTCAAGCTTCCTTGCTCCAGCTAAGGCCATAGCTGTAGCCTCTGGGTCCTTACTCAAGATTTGCAGGGCTGTCTGGGCCCCTGGGTGCATCATTTGTCATTTCCTCGTTCCTTGAAAATCTCTTAGAGTCTTTCCTATTTAGATAAAAGTATACATTCCCCTGGACTTTGGGTGTTAGCTAAGTAGGGACACATCCTTTCACCCCAGGTGTATCCTGAGTCACGGTGACCCAAGGCTTGGTCGTTCAGTGCTAAAGTGTGCTTCTCTCCTGGTAAGGCAGAGGATGATGCTGACAGCAGGACTACCTTGGATTTTAAAAATTAGTTCTTTGAGAATCTCACACAGTGTATTGAACATATTCACCCCTCTTAGTGACACAAATGGTGTGGGAGTAAGCAAGTGTTTTCTCATTGGATTGAAAGCCTGCCCCACTGACATGGAAACCATACCTACCACCATTAAAGGGCCAGTGATGTGTGGCTAAAAAGGCCAGAGGTCCTAGGGGAGAACCCCTTGCTATCTACCACTCAGCTACACTCCTAATGACTTACCATTATACTCACAGACTGGAATGTGTCTTGCAGTAGATGATAATAAACAGAAGCCCACATCTGGTTACATGCAGAGGAAAAACAAAACAAAACAAAACAAAAAAACAAACCACAGAATTCTCAGAACTCCCGTTTGGTGCAACAAGTTGTCTTTTTGGGGAATATGTTTTGAAATTTCATGTAGACTTTCCAAGTCATCCTCCTGGATTGAGTGAGGTGCGAGAGTGGAGGTCCTGAGAAACTACAACCTGAAACTTCCTTAGTGTTGGATGTGAGAGTTGTCATGGGTGACATGACAACTCATGTGTAACCTGAGAGTCATGGTGGAGGAAGGTGCAGGGTATCCTTATCTGTTTGCTTTTCTGTGTTTCTACATCCATAGCACGGGGCAGGGATGTCCACATTCACCCATTCTCCAGGTTCTCCAGGTTGCCTCACATCTCTCCAGGTTGGGATCTCTCTTTCTCTCTCATGTGGTGAATGTGTGGGCATGTTTGTGTGTGTGTATGTGTGTGTGTGAGCATGTGTGTGTGTGTGCATGTGTGTGTATGTGTGTGTGCATGTGTGTGTGCACNTGTGTGTATATGTGTGTGTGAGCATGTGTGTGTGTGTGTGTGTGCACATGTGTGTGTGCATATGTGTGTGTGTACATGCAGGTGTGGGTACCCATAAGTGTATGTGCATCCTGTCTGTAGAGGTCAGAAGCAGATAGTGGATGTGCTCCTTGTTGACTCTCTACCTCATGTTTTTGAGACGAGCACTTTCACTGAGCCTGCAGCTCACTGACTCTACTAGGCTGGCTAGACTGCGAGGCCATAGCATCTGCCTCTCTTCTCTAACCCCACTTCAGTGAGGGAGTTACAGACAAACACCACTGTGCCAAATTTTATGAAGGTTTGGGATTTGAACCTGGGCTCTCATGGTGTGGTAAGCATGCTACCGACTGAGCCATTGTCCCAGCTCTGGGTTCTTCAGAGCTGTGTTTTAGATAAAGCCATGATGGAGGGGTCTGTTTCCTTTTCCTTCTGCTTTTACTAAATGCCCTCCCCCCCTTCATGCAAAGATGGCTCTTCCTTCCTTCCTTCCTTCCTTCCTTCCTTCCTTCCTTCCTTCCTTTCTTTCTTCCTTCCTTTCTTTCTTCCTCTCTTCCTCTCTCCCTCCCTTTCTTTCTTTCTTTAAAGATCTATCTATCTATCTATCTATCTATCTATCTATCTATCTATCTATCTATCTATCTAATGTATATGAGTACACTGTAGCTGTACAGATGGTTGTGAGCCTTCGGGTGGTTGTTGGGAATTGAATTTTTAGGACCCCTGCTCACTCCCATCAGCCCCGCTCACTTCAATCAATGCCACTCACTCAGTCCCTGTCTGCTCTGGCCCAAAGATTGATTTATTATTATACATAAGTACACTGTAGCTGTCTTCAGACGCACCAGAAGAGGGCGTCGGGTGGTTGTGAGCCACCATGTGGTTGCTGGGATTTTTGAATTCAGGACCTTCGGAAGAGCAGTTGGTGTTTTTACCTGCTGAGCCATCTCATCAGCCCCCTTCCTTCCTTCCTTCCTTCCTTCCTTCCTTCCTTCCTTCCTTCCTTCCTTCCTTCCTTCCTTCCTCCCTCCCTCATCTTTACAGAAAGTCAGCTTACTATCATGTACCCTGTCATTTTTCCTCCTCCCATTTAACCTCTGGGTTTCCTTATCATCTCCAGTCTTTCCTGACTCATAATTTCCCTCCATCACCTGGCACCAAGAGCAGCCGTATCCCAGCTCACTGAAATGCTTATCCCCACAGAAGGAAAGTTGGTTATAGACAAAAGTGCAATGAATACACACACACACACACACACACACACACACACACACACACACCCCTCTTGTGTGCTTTTATAGGTCTTAGGGACATCTCTGAGGTGCTGGATTAGCCAATGCATAAAGGTATTTTTGTTAATTTCCCTATAGCAGCTACCTTCAGCATGTGAATCTCTCCTTGATAGGAGAGTTGACAGTTCCCCTGCAGCCTCCATGAGAGGGAGCCAAAGGCCTGAAAATCCAACTGATGCAGAAATCTACTATTCCAGTGGCCTTGTCTTGATCATTGTGACCTTTTGGGAGATTTCTGTACACAAGCGAGTGAAACCCAAAGTCACCCATCTGTGCATGGGTGTGGCCCGCGTCCTACAGCTGCTCCTAGGATGAAGTGTGCTAAGGTGGACACTGGAAGGACTTTTGCTTGGCTCTGTGGGCCTCTGGGGCTGTTAGCCAGGTCTTTTCACACAGGATTATAGTTTCTTCCTTCATAGTTGAAAGGAGGAGGCAACAGGTAGTCCCTGATTTTGGCTGTCCACTGTCTGACAGAGTTGTGGCCATTGTTCGTCGGTTTTTCTGGATGCCATGGGAAAAGTTGAAGGCCTGGTGCAAGAAGATTCTGGAGTTTCCAGGTATAGCCATGTTGGGGACATCTTCATAATCAGGGCTGTCCAGAAAGGCCACTGTGACCCAGGCCACCAGATCTCATGGGTCAGACACAGGCTCACTGGGCAGGGACATATTAAGTACCTGAAGGTACTCTGGCTGGGGAAGTTTCAGATGTATCTATAAACTTCTTGAGATATCCCTAGTCCCATTTAAAAGAGATAGACTTATGTGTCACGACCTCTGAACTTGCCCTCCGTCCTATGAAGGACCGCACTCTAAGGACCAGGTTCACATAGAGACTAGTGACAGGGCCAGAGGTAGGCAAGGGGACCTGGGTCAGTACCTCATCTTCAATGGTGTTATTGTTCTCAAGGAAGCTCTCCAAGACCCAAGGGGCTCCCTGGATGGTTCTGGTTGTATAGGTTGGTGCCATTCTGCTCAAGCTCCTGATACTTGGTCACTTCCAGGCAGAACCTGCAGGCAGAGAAGAAATAAGGAAGATGGTAACACCTTCTGAGCCTAGGACAGTCGCTGTGCCGGTGACCCTCCAGGTCCTATTTGGGGCTGATAAAGAACAGATACTGATGTAGATAGAGTCTGTCCAAGTCAGAAGGTGGCCTGATACACCTGGAAGCTCTGCCTTGGACATGGGTCTGGATGCCCAGGATCGATGTTTCTCTGGCCTGGGGAAGATGGGCTGAGGCAGGGGACCTACAGCAAACTCGGTGACATTGGGGTGCTCCTGGGCACTAAAGAAAATTATGACACGGGCTTCCCGCACAGGAGGTCTGGTGCCTTTATTCAGAAACTCTAGGACCTCCTTCTTGTTGGGCAGCAGAGTCTCAATGAAGAACACAGAATTCTTGTCCAAAGCCTGTGTGCCTGAGGGCTGCAGCTCCAGCTCTGTCCTGCTCATCAGGAAGCTGTGCACAGCCTCTATCTCCTGGACGCTCAGGTCTGCGAACACCTGGGACTTGCTGTTGTTCAACATCCAGCTGGGGTACTCTGCCATGGTCACCTGTAGAACCAACACAATGGCCATGCAGCCCAGAGCCAAGCTCCTTTGTGCCAACCCTGGAACTCAGCAGAAGAGAGGAGAGAACTTAGGTCTATCTGTCTCCAAGCCAGCACTCCAGAGCACCTTGTCTCTAAGCCCTGTCTTACCCCCGACTGTGCTTCCTCCCTTACGCAGCTGAAGCCAGACCTGGAATATCTGGGTCTTCACTCACAGTTCACAGTGCTGTCCAGGCCCCTGTTTACAACCACCTATTTCCTCCAGGGTATGAAAAGCTCTTATAGTCTTTCTTATCTAGAGCATTTATGATTCCTCCTTCTCTTGGTGTTTTCTCACTGGGGGAAATTTCTTAGCATGGTCCATCATGTGTCACAACAGACCAAGACTCGATCATCCAGGGCAACAAAGGGCTTATGTCCTGGCAGAACAGGTAGTGTACTGACAAACAAAACCACCGTTTTATACTGCCAATTACCTTTTAGGGGCATGTATTTTGAAATTTCAGGTCTATGTTCAAAGTACAGTTTTTAGGGTTCAACTCCCTGACTTCAATTACTAGTAGGTCACACCACCAATGACTGCTTGTGTGACTTTGCACATGCTCTTTAAAGTCTCTAGAGCTCCCTTGTCCCAAGTGCAGAATGGAAATGGTAGGAGCCGCATGCAATTTTCTAAGGTTATGGAGAGAAACAAGATGAGAAATGTGGGGGACAATTGCAGCCTTCCAGGAATGCATGTTGTATCTATATCTCTTCAGAGCGACTCTGATGATAGTTTGGACCATAGTACTTTAGAGATTTTGAGTAATACAGACTGTCTGGACTGAATGTGAATCCAGGATGGGCAAACTCCAGCCCCACTTAGCCTCTTTTAGATTCCAGTTGGGTACCAAAGTCTCGACCACCAATGATGTCAGATGGGCTAGGCTACATCAGAGGAAGCCCCAGTGCTAGCATGGGGAACTCCCCTAAGACTTGCAGGAGGATAAGAGTGGTGGTTGCTTTCTGCTCTTGAGCAATGGGTCCCTGAGGACTGTGATAGTCACTTTAGCATCCTTATATTTCTAAGCCAGCTCCTCTGTGCTGTTGTAGAAATCACATTTACAGGAGGGCAGAGCTACAGTGCCGAACATCTGGGTTTCTGTGACTCCTAGGGTCTTCAGCCCAGTAGGGGGCAGTAAGTGTCCTTCCATACAGTCCTGCAAGATAAACATGCTGTGCACTTTCCTGGCTCTGCTACAGTGGCCACACTCTTGAAGGCCTGACATCTAATGTCGTGGTCTAGAGAGGGAATCTGGGTGTGCTAAGAAAAACCTCACCCAGTGGCTTGGTGGCCTCCTCCAGCTTGTTATCCTGGACAAAGAAGGCTATACTCTGCTTTGGAGAATCTGGAAGCCCAAGACTCATGTTATCCTGTGACAGGGACAGTGCTCTCATCTATAGGGGCTGTGACAGAGGCCTGACAGCAATCTTACATTCCACTGGTCCTGGCCACCAAGGATGAGAGTATTGAGTTCCTTGTTTAGGATGTGCCTTTTCTTTATCCAGGAAATCCAGCACATCTTTCTTCCTGGGCAGCAGCATCTCTATAAGGTACTCAGAGTTCTTGGCCCAAGGTGGCGTCATGATGGCTGCAGTTCCAGCTCCTTCATGTATTCCAGGAAGCTGTGTACAATCTTTAGCCCACAAAATCTAGGACCCAGAACACACAGGCATTGTCATTTAGTGTCCACCTGGGGCATTGTCATGAACATCTGTAACATCGAGGTGTCAGTCACTTAACCCCGTGTCTGGTTCCTTCAGACCAGCCTCAGGGTTCTGGAGTTCAGGACAGAGCAGAGCAGAAGACTTAAGTATTTCCATCTCTAGGCCAATACCCCAGTCTAGCTCATCCCCGAGAGTTGTCTGCTTTTTCTACTGACTTTGCTTTCATGCCCAGCCCCAGTGGAGACCAGAGCGGGAGTAGCTGGGTTGCCACCACGGTTCCCAATGCTGTGCACGTGCTTACTTACTTCCCTGTCATCTGTGAACTCTGATTTACATAAACTCTTCCATTTCCCCACGTCTTCTGGTGTCATCTCAGTGGGGAACATCCTTCAGCTATCTGAAGTCACAGCAGCCCAAGGCTTAGTTATCTAGAGCTATGAAGTGGCCCTGTTCTGGTGCAACAGAGCGCTGGACCAACAGAAAAAGGTGACTTTATGATACAACAAATTCCTTTTCAAGGGGATGTATTTTGAATGTTAGTGTATTTGTTCAAATTCAGGCTCTGGGGTTAAGCTGCCTGGGTTCAAGTTCTGGGAAATCACACCACTAAGGACAACCTGATTATCTTGGTTGTGTTAAATGACCTGAGCCTCTACTATCTCGACAGTAAAATATAATGAGAGCAGCAGCATGCGTATCCTGTGAGTGTGGAGAGAAGCAAGGTGACAGAAATACAACAGGCTCAGGACAATGCTGGTCTTTCAGGAGCAACACAGTGGCAAGGCTTGTATGTATGTATATATGTATGTATGTATGTATGTATGTATGTATGTTTTTTTTTCTTTTTGAGACAAAGTTTCTCTGGGTATCCCAGATTGTCCTGGTATTCACTTTGTAGACCAGGCTGGCCTCAAACCCACAGAGATCCACCTGCCTCTGCCTTCTGAGTGCTGAATTGAAGGTGTGAACCACCACTGCCCAGCTACACTTCTTTTTGAAGTGAACCCCAATGCTACTCTCTGGACCACAGCACATCAGTGATTTTGAGTACTGTAGACTGTATGAAGCAAGGATATGGAGAGTCCTACCCTGACAGTCTTCTCTGGTCATGAAATGGTGCATTCAAGTTTGGGGTCTCTTTCCTACCAAGGTTAGATGAGCACGTCAGGTTTGACCTTCGTCCTTTCCAGACTGAGGGAAAGCCTGGGCAAGGTTTTCACCCTCCAGCCCTGTCCTCCAGCTATCACACTGTGTCTGCAAGCAAACATGGTGGAGTTGAGTGGTACTCAGAGTCCCCGATGGCTGCTTCTTTATGCACCCTTGTAGCTGTGGTCGGAATTCGGGGTGGTGGACCCTGCAGTATGCAGAGTCACTGAGAGGCCTCAGCCCTTTACACATGCTGACTGCTGTCACTGTCCTTAGTCCTGGCTTCTCCAGATCCCAACTGAACTGGAAGGTTCTAGACCCCATGGGGAGCTGCCGCAGACTGCCTCCTTTGTGGGGTCTCCTATCTGCGTGGAACGGGTCTCGGTTACAGATGAGCGAGGATTCGGTGGATGACAAACAGACCAACACGAGAGAGCATGTACAATCTGAATGTATTGTTTAAAATGAGCATCAGACTTTTAGTACAGAACAAACAAGAAAAGTTGGGCAGGATACAGCTGCAGTTACAGTGACATAAGACAAAGGATTGTATACATCAAAAGACTGGGGTTGGGGGACCAGGCAGCTTGAGGAGGAAGCCAGGTACAAGGCTAGTCAATAGTTAAACCCCACCACCAGGGGTTCCTAGTAAATCCTTGATTATGCTGTTCCTTTGGGTCAAGCAGAAAAACCTGTTTTAGAGGGATTTAAAACCTACCTTTTCGCCAGGCCAATGTGTATTCCCTGTCCTCAGTAAACACTTCTGCAGACTAGCCCTGAGCTATGCTGGCTCTGTTCTTTGTAATGCCTCATTAGTATCGCAGGTCTTTACTAGATGTGAATTAGAATGTTAATGAATAGGTAACCTTTCCTACTGAATTCCGAGCCCATTGCTTTAAGAATTTTTAGGACTTTGGAACACTGGTGGAAACTCACCTATGATTCAATCTTTTTTTTTTTTTTTTTTTTGAATAGTAAGTATTTTATTGTGGAGATGTACAACTATTATAAAGAAAGTTGCTATGAACATAGTTGATCGAGTGTTTTTGTGTTATAGTGGAACGTCTTTTGGGTATGTGCCCAGGAGTGGTATAGCTGAGTCTTGAGTAACTGCCAAATTTTTGCTTTCCAAAGTAGTTCTACAAGTTTGCATTGCCGACAGCTCTGGAGACATGTTCCCCTTGCTCTGCATCCTCACCAGTGTGTGCTACCCCTGGAATTTTTGATCTTAGCGATTCTGATGACTGTTGCGTGGAATCTCAGAGTCATTTTGATTTGCATTTCCCTTATAACTAAGGACTTTGAGCATTTCTCTAAGTGATTCAATCTTTAAAGGCACTATAATACTGAAAGAGCGCATACACCATACTAACATGCTGATAGGGTGTGAATATATGGGTTATTGGAAATGCCAGGGCTCCAGGAGGCTGAGTTTCCTTGAAACTCTTTTTCTCAGGACTGCTTCCAGGTTTTCAAACCTGTATGCGAGTTACTACTGGAGTGGGCATGGCAGGGTGTCTCACATGGTGTCATCCCTGAACAAAGGAGCTGACTTTTCCTCATGGCTGATTTGAGAGGATTCTACTGGACTTTGGAATTTTGCAGAGGGGGTTGGGTCCTGAGGCCTTGCTTAAGTCCTGGGCCATGAGTGGGTGGAAGGGGTCTGAGGGGCCTTTGTGTCATAGGGAATTAACTACCTTTGCCTACTTGAATGTAGTCCTTAGGAGAAATTTGGAGAACACTCTTTCTCTTGTTGAGACCAACACAGACAGAGATGGCTCAGAGCTCTGTCTGGTGTGTGTCTTTCACCTCCCAACACTGGGGACAAGACTATATACTTGGGTGCATGTCATCCAATAGTGGCTTTCAGAGTAAGAGTCAAGCAAAGGGAGGCGAAGGTACTTTCCAGAGGTCCCAGAGAGGAGCTGGGCCACAGAACCTGAGCCTCGGGGATGCCTCATGCTGCTCTGTTTATAAATGTGTTTCTGCATAACATACCTCGAATTCAGTATACTCACACAAGACAATTTTCCTTCTAGATTCTTCTCTCCGGAGAAGTTTTCCCACTTGGCTCTCCATGCCAAGTTCATAGCCTCTGTCCCTATTCAAAATCAATTAAGACCTGGCCACAGCAAGGGCCTTCCCTCTTACTTATTCTTTAGTCCTTATTTTTAAATGTTTTGAAAATTCCCTACACTCACTTTAGGTGATGTTCACCCCTCTCTCAAAACAAAATAATATACATATGTACATACACATGCATATATATCGTGTATATACATCAAGGCTGACTACTCTGCATTGGGCAACCAAAGGGGGCTTGTCCTTGGGAGAGGCTAATTCTCCTTCTCTCAGCATTTATTAGTGTCTATAGTTCTTTGTCTTGAGGTGGGAGCCCCCCCCCCCAATTTTCCCTCTTCCAAGTTAACACATCCGTTGATGGTGCTATTGGTCTAGTCTTGTCTATGCACCTATTTGTAGGAGAGGCTATTTTACAGCAGACTTGCTGGTAGTTTGGGCCTTAAAATATTTCTGCCTCTTCTCTGTCACGTTCTCTGAGCTGTACGTTCAGTAGCTGTGATGTGGCTGTATCTGTTGGGGTTGGGCTTCCCGTGGTCCATTGAGTTCTGCATTGTGTTAGCTGTGGTTTTCTGTGATGGTCTCCATTGGCTGTAAAAATAAGCTTCTTTGATGAAGGGTGGTAGTTACATTCGTCTCTGGGGATACTGATAAGATTTAGAACTTAGTAAGGGATTATGCTGGACTTTCGGAGTGGCGGTAATAGACTCTTCCCTAGCATATATGACCTCACTTGCCCCAGGAAGCTGGCTAGGTTTCCAGGTGAGTGAGCCTTCAGCCCTGTCTGACCTAACCACGGCAAACGGTTGGTTGCCACTGACATGTGAGTGGCAACATTAGTATGAAAAGACAAACAAAAACTCCCTCCCCGGGGCTGGTGAGATGGCTCAGTGGGTAAGGGCACCCGACTGCTCTTCCGAAGGTCCGGAGTTCAAATCCCAGCTCATAACCATCCGTAACAAGATCTGACGCCCTCTTCGGGTGTGTTTGAAAACAGCTACAGTGTACTTACATATAATAAATAAATAAATCTTAAAAACAAACAAACAAACAAAAAAAAAACCTCCCTCCCCAAGGCTACCAGTTGCCAATAGTTTCTCAGCTAGGAGTGGAATTTCATGCTTAGCTTTCCTCTCCATGCTGGCATTTGGTCTGACTTGAGCTTGCACAGGACTTGTACACACTATCACAACTCTGAGTTTGTCTATGCAGCTGCCTTGCTGTGTCCAGAACACACTTTGTGCTTGTGTTCATTCCCTGGCTCTTACACTTTTTTTACCTTCTCATCCATAATGAGTCCTGAGTCCTTGGTGTGTGTGTGTGTGTGTGTGTGTGTGTGTGTGTGTGTATTACAGATATAAGAGCCTTTCTGTCTTGGGCCTGATGTTCACTTCCTACTCTCTGCCTGCCCTGCCCCCAGCACTTTGCTACTGAGTCTGTAGAGGAATGAGCATCACTTGACGATAGTGAAAGACATGTGATGCCTGTCCCAGCTCCTGGTGAGCTGGTGAGCTATGGGAGCCTCAGCTCTTCATTCTGTGTATCTCCTGGCCCTGGTGATCACAGTCAAGGAGCATCCCAGGAATTGTCTTGGGTTGTAGATGCTGTTGCTGCACCAATTGAATTCCTAATATTTGGCCAATGCCAGTGGTACCTGCTTGGAAGCAAAGAAGCCAAGTGGCTCTGGGCATGAGATTGCCTGTTAGCACTTCTCAGGAAATATAATGTGGGTCAAGGATGTGAAAGTTGCCTCTTGCTCAGGAGTGATTGACTGCCAGGCATCTGGAAGGCTTCTCATCATAATCTGCCATCCGAGGGCCAGAATGTTCGAGTGATTCCATCCCATCCTTGAGTGCATGGTGACATACGACCAGTTGTACATACGGACATGTACAAGACTGGAGGGTGGAAGGACATATAGACACGTAATACAGGAGAACCTTCAGGCATTCTATCCTTCCTCTCTGGGCCTTCGCACCTGGTCCAGGTGACAGCTGACTCCTTCCAGCCTTAGGGCAGCATCTGCCTGGCTTTGGAACTAATCTTCAGGCAGCAGTTGCTTCCGTGGCTCTGGGGCTCTCGTTGGAGTTGCTAAAGAGCAGGTGCTTGGGCAGAATCTGTTTGAAGTAGAAAACCACCCAGCGTTCCTAGGAATATGTGTCTGCTCCAGTGTGTGCTGCATGATTTGGTATTTCAGGCTCCTGGGGTTGGTGGTGGTCTGTCTCCTCTTCAGTGTTTGGAAGCTGTAGAGACATGGGGGAAAGATGGAGGGTGGGAGTCAAGTGTTGGAACAGAAAGCTTTTCTCTATTTCAGAGCATCTCCAATGCAGACCAGACTATGGACAGCTTCCAGGGAGAAGCACTGCTTGGGCAGAGATTGCATGAGCAGTGTGGATGGGAGGTGCAACAGATCCCAAAACAGAACGATAAGGGACAGTGTATGGGTCACTCCTGCCAACTGTGGATGTTTTTAACATTGGAGAGGGGGCAGCCATGTTGCCACAGGCCTGGGGTTGATTAGATGTGGTCTTGGTGGCCTTGTTCTATTAGTGGATCTGATTCCAAAATCACACCCATGCCATTCTTCTGAGCTGACGTATTTAATCAAGCAACACATCAATTATTCTAGATGTTATTGGAAAGTATCTTAATGTGCTAGACAGCAGGATCTTATCCTACAGGCACTGACTGAGTCTCTATCACATATATATCAAGCCACAGGCTAGGGCACACTCTCACCCCACATACAGGGTTACACTGGGGCTAAGTTTGCTGCCAACAATTCTCAGGCGCACATGTTTTATGCTGCCTGGTAGCAGGTGGAAAGGATAACCCTGGTTTGTTCAGAGTCCTATCCCTCTGGTCTCCGTGCAGTGAAGATGATAATGAGAAGCAGCTAAAGGCCCTGAGAAGTCTGTGTTGAGCATCGGCTGCCTCACCCCATCCAGGTCGATGCAGTAATGCACTAGGTGTGTGTGGATGTTGCCATGCAGTTTTGTGTACAGAAACGTGCCTTAGGGAAGCCATGTGAAGGTTACACATCATTAAGATATGAATATGGAATCTCATCAGCCTTTTGATACAGACATTTATTGTTTTAAACTTCCCTCTTAGGACTGCCTTCATTGTGTGCCGTAGATTTTGTTATGTTATATTTTCATTTTCATACAATTCTAGGAATTTGAAAAATTCCCTCTTGATTTTTCCCTTGACCCAATTTTCACTTAGCAGTGTGTTGTCTAGTTTTCAAGAGTCTGCGTACTTTCTGCTGTCTAGTTCTTGTTGATATCCAGCTTTACTCCTTTGTGGTCAGATAGGATGCCTGGCTTTATTTCAGTCTTCCTGTACTCGTTGAGACTTGTTTTGTGTCCCAATACGTGGTTTATTTTAGAGAAAGTTCCATGCTGCTGAGAAGAATGTGTATTCTTTGGTGTTTGGGTGGGGTTTTCTGCAGGTGTCCTTTAGATCCATTTGATTTATGATGTCACTTAACCCCAGAGTTTCCTTATTTCTTTTTTTGTCAGGATGACCTGCCTTTTGTAGGGTGTTGAAGTCCCTCACTCTCACTGCGGTAGGGTCTGTGGTTTGAGATACAGTAGTGTCTCTTTTATGAACTTGGTGCCCTTAATTTGGATCCCAAAAGTTTAGAATTGTAACATCATCTCAGTGGGTTTTCTTTTCCTTCAGTGAGAGTGAAATGTCTTTCTCTAGCTCTTCTGATCAATTCTGGTTTGAGACAGGTTTGTAAAATATTAGAACAACTATAATTCTTGTTTCTTTGTTCCATTTGCTTGAAATACCCTTTTCTTTCCATCCTTTTACCCTAAGACAATCTGTCATTGATGTGAGCTGTGTTTCTTGGAGACAACAAAAAAGATAACTCTGTATTAGTCTAAGGAATTCTTATTCATTATCCAATTCTGCTGCCTACCTTCCATTACTTTAGGATAAAATTGGTACATCTTTTATGAAATATGTATGAGCTTATAAGCGACATATAAATAAAAGCCATACTACAACTTGGAAAAACAAAGTTGGTAGTCTCTCTTTCTTTCTCTCTCTCTCTAAAAAAAAAAAAGGATCCTGTTTTTCTTTTCTGATCCGATCTGTCAGTCTGTGTTTTGGGGGGTGGTTTGATAGTTATTATGGAACACTGTTTCTTAACTCCTATTGTTTCAGGATGGTATTTTCTTACATTTCTTTTGGTTGACTCTTCTGGGATTATTTATTCTTTGTGTCCTCTTGGGTATGTTTTCTTCAGACCAAAGTAGTCATTCTAATGTTTCCCAGTCATTCTAATGTTTCCCATAGAGCTGGCTTAGTAGACATAAATTCCCTAGATCTGTTTTTATTGTGACATGTTTTTCTTTGTCTTTCCAATTATGACTGATAGTTTTGCTGACATCTGTGGTATTTTATAACTTGTACAACATTGACAGATCCTTCTGGCTTTCAAAGTCTCCTTTGAAGTGTCACTTGTCACTGTTAGGAATCTGCCTTTATATGTAACTTGCTCTTTCTCTCTTGTAGCTTGTAATAACCATTCCTTGTTTTGTATGCCTAGTGTTCTGTTTATTATGCATTATGGGAAGTTTCTCTTATGGTCCTGTCTACTTGATGCTCTTTATGCCTCTTGCACCTCAATTTAGCATCTCTTTCCTTGGATTTGCGAAATTTTCTTCTATGATTTTGTTGACAAAGTACATTCAGTGCTTGTGACCCGAGTCCCTTCTTCTATGCCAATTATTTGTCTGTTTGGTCTTTTCATGCAGTCCTGGATTTCCTCAATGTTTAGCCCCCTTTTAAGATTTAACATTTTCTTCCAGTGGTCAATTTCCTCTATCCTGTCTTCCTGATCTGAAATTCTCTATTCTCCTTGATCCATCCAATCCCTTGTTGAGGTTTTCCTCAGAACTCTTTGTTTGGCTTCCTAGTTTTTCAAGTTTTTGGCTTTTCTCAGAGATTCTACCTCTTTATCCATGGTCATATCTTGAAATGTCTTTATTATTTTATTCAACTGTGTTTTGTGATCTTTATTCAAACATTTATTCATATTTTCTTTGAGTTGCTTGAACATATTTACAATCACTATTTTGAAGTCATTGTCTTGTGCATCAGCAAAATTGCTTTTCTCAGGGAAAACTCTAATGAAGATGCTACTGTCTGGATCAGAATTGCTGTCTTGGTTATTCAGCCTGTGTGTTTGAGATGTGGGTTTTAGAGTAAATTAGTGCTGGCATTTCATAGTATGGATATATGATCTTAATTTTGTTAAGTGAGTGGTTGGATTTTTGTTTGCTGTTATCCAAGTTAATCAGATTGCAAGCAGTTGGTTTTCAGTTTTGAAGCCACTCTGGTGTTTCAGGTCAGATCCCACAGGTTCTGGAGGTGAGTGGTGGGTGGATGGCTGGGGAAGGGAGCTGCCTCTGGGATCTCTAACTACTAGGGCTCTGCCTCAGAATCCATGGGGTTTTGGAGCAGAGTGATGATTGGGGTGGCCAATAGGTAAGTGACAGGGAGACTGGCTCAGGGCGTCTTACATGGTATTCTGACTCAGATTGTACTCGGTCCATGTTGGCATGCTGGCATGCTGGGTCCGGGAGAGAACTGGCTTGAGAAGTCTACAGTGGGATTCCACGTCAGACCCTGGAGGTTCTCAAGCTGAATGGTGCTTTGGGCGACTGATAGGCTCAGCAATGCTTCTTTCTGGGAAGCAGCCTCTCAGTGAGGAGCACAGAGTGCCTGGTCAAGGAGGGTGTCTTGGATGGCTGCAGCTTCAACTCCTCCATGTTCATCAGGAAGACGTGCTCAGCTTTCAGCTTCCAGATGTTCAGTCTAGAACATCAGTTTCTTGCTATTCAGGGTCCATTTGGAGCACTCTGTCATGGATATCTGTAGTTGTGCCAGCCAACAGGCTCTGAATATAGCATCATGGAGGAGAGGAGAGGAGAGGAGAGGAGAGGAGAGGAGAGGAGAGGACTTGGGTGTTTCCCCTTTCAAGCTAGCACCAGGGAGCGTTTTTCTCTGTGTCTCACCATTTTCCTATTTCATAAGCTTCCTATGCTCCCTTCAGCAGAAGGCAGAACTGGGGTCCCTGAGTCCCCATATCTGGTCCGCAAAATGTCCAGGCTGCTGTGTGTACCTGCTGATAATCTTTTACCTTTCAAAGTCTTAGGTCTCACTTACCTACAAACACACCCTCCTTTTGTTCTTCAACTGGGTTTTCTCAATTGGGAATTTCTCTTTTTAGCAAGAAGTATAATGAGTCATGGTAGTCTAAAGCTAGGTTTTCAAGATCTAAAAACATGGTTATATCTTGGTGTGGCAGAGGGGTGCACTAATACAAGCGCTACCTTCTGATGGAACAAATTACCTTTTTAGGGGACACATTTTAAAGTGTAGTGTAGACTTTCAAAATTCAGTTCCTGGGCTCATGTCCTGATAAACCACAAAATAAATCCCCCCCTTTAGTGCTGGCTGTGAGTCTTGTGACAGGTGACAGCTCTGTATAATCAGGGAGTCACAGTGTTGGAAGGAAATGTGGGGTCAGCTCTGTATAATCACGGAGTCGCAGTGTTGGAAGGAAGTGTGGGGTTCCCGTTTCTGTTTTCTTTGGCCTAAAGGCTCAGGGTAGAAACGCCCACATCCAAGTGCACACAGGCCCACACAGACACAGAGGGAACAGGCCGGGATGGGGACTGTGTGCACAGCAGGGTGGGTAGGACCTCCACAGCCCCTTCCCACACAGCCTCTTCTTACCCCTTACACCCCTTTCCTCCTCTCTTCCCCCATGGTAGGAACATAGCGTGTTTATATTTTATGGCCAAACTATTTTGAATTTTGTTGTCTGGCTCTCAGTGCCCTGCCCTCTCCCTTTGCAGGACCACAGCTCCCGTCCTCTGGCTTCTGGTCCTCCCTGTTCTCCACCCTGGTTTCTTAAGTAGTTGGTTCTTCTCCTTAGTCTTCCTGATGCAACCCGTGGTCTCTGTCCCAATCCCCCTCTCTGTGGCAGTTTCATATTTGCTAATACGGATTTGCTCATTTAACATTTTGTTGTATTTAAAAAAAAAAAAAAGAAACGCCCACGTCCATATCTGCTTTTTCAGGCTGCTCAGAATAATTTCTACACATCTTGGGTGACAATGGGTGACATCTTCTTAGCTCCAGAGCTCTTCTGTGTTTTACTTTATTTTCCTCTTTAGTGTGTGCAAAGGATGCCTCTGTGTGTGTGTGTGTGTGTGTGTGTGTGTGTGTGGATGTATGTGTATGAGTATGCATATGTATGTGATGTATGTATGTGTGTGAGAGAGTACATGTGTGCATTGCATGTGTCCCATCATTCAATTAGGACAGTTCCCCAATAGTCACGTTGAGAGGAAGCTGAAAGTCTCAGGGATTTAAGAGATCTGATATGGAAATCCATGTTGCAGAGGGTCCTGGTCATAGAGGTCATTTTTGAATGCAGTAGACAAATATGGATGGAAGCCATGGCAACCCATCTGAGCCTGTGGCCACACCCTCCTTTGCTGCCGAGAAGCTGCACACTTGGGTGGAAACTGAAGGATTTATTGTTTGCCCTTGTGGGGTTATGGGGTTCTTAGACAGGAGCTGGGTCAGACTCTTCACATTGGATTGTATGCTCCATGTTTCCTAAAGGAAGAGCCTCAGGCAGACCCTGTCCTCAGGGATCCATTGACTGACAGTTGTGGCCATTGTATGTGGGTATTATGGGATGCCATAGAAGTTCAACGACCAGAGGTGGAGCCCATAGAGTCCCAGATGTGGCTAAGTTGTGGATGCTGTCAGAGTGCGGCTTATACAAGACATTCATTGTCACTCAGGCTACCAAATCCTGTGGACGAAACAGAAAATCAGTGAGCAGGGCAGTGCCGAGCACAGAGCCCTGAGATATTCTGGCTTGGCTCATTTTGATGTACTTCTACAAACTCTCCAAGATGTCCCCCGCTCCAATTAAAAGGGGTAGGCCCATCTCTCATGACCCTCCAGGCCACAAACAGGTCCAGAAAGAGGCTAGTGACAAAGCCAAAGGTAGAGAGGGAGGCTAGGTCAGTACCTCATCTCCATTGTTGTCGTTCTCGGGGTTCTCAAAGAGCTCAGCAGGATCCCAGGGATGGTTCTGGTTGTTTAAGTTGAATATTGGTCTACTCAGACTCACAATACTTAGTCACTACTGGGAAGAACCTGCCGGCAGAGAAGAAACCAGGCTGCCCGAGCACTCTCAGGAGACGCTCTCAGGACTGAGGCTGGGGAAGCTGGTGCTGTCGTGAATAAAGTGTGATCATCTCCTAGCAGTGTGCTGGACTGCTCATCGGCATCCACGGGCCTGGAGCTCATCCTCTCCTTCCCATGTGCATGGCAACACCCAGAGATATGGCTTCAAAAGTGAAGCTTGGACAGACACAGGAAACCACGGAGGAGTGTCCAGCATTTCCTCCTCGGGTTCTTTGGCGCCACCCACCTGCCGAGATTGCAGCCTACTCCTTCCACGATAGAGGAGGACCTGCTTACCCCTGGAGTGGATTTGTAGGTGGCAGATATGGCTGTGACTTCAGATGTCCTATTAGGGTTCCTAAAGGGCAGGTAGTGGGGTAACGTCTGTCCAAAGCAGAAGATAGCCCGATGCTCCCAAGAATACTTCTGCCTGCATGGGTGTGACTGGACCCCATAGCACCTTCTGCTGTCAGTGTTGGTGACGTTTTTCCTACCTCCTCTGCAGTTTCTTGAGGCTGTCTTCAGCGCCTACAGGCATGAGGGTGGAAGGAGGGTGAGAATCAAGCTTTGGAACTGCCACTTCTTCCCTTTGACACAAGATAAACAGCAGAGACCACATCTATAGCCAGTCCATGAGGAAGCAGTGCTGGGCTCATGCACTTGCTTAGCAGGGTAGTTATGGGGAGTATATAAACACAATCCAGTAGCGCTAGAGGACATCCCTTTGCAGTCATGGCGACGGCAGACCTCAGTTTCAGTGTGATCCAGGCTGGAGTGTGTAGCTTTAGGACAGATGTTTGCTGTGGCTTTTACCTTGAACAAAGGGCAGCCCATGCTTCTGTAGGCTTGAGGTCTGTCATCTAGGCTGATAGGTCATAGTGATGCCTGTATGGCACCTACCTGATCCTGGGGGACTTGCTCCGTTAGGAGATTTGATGGCCTTGTACTTTGGGGTAAGGCTGTTCCACAATGTGTAGATTTCTGGGAGACCTCGGTTCTTGCACACACAATGGGTCACTGCCAAGAGTCCTAGTTTTCCTAGATACTGACTTGACTTCCATGACGGTAAATCCCTTACCCGTGGCACTGTCCGACAGGAGTAGCCTTGTACCTGTTGCTGATGCCAGAGAGTTTTGTCAGGGTCCCACTCAAAGGTCTGTCTGGGTCTCTGCACTCTTCACTCTGTAGAAAGGGGTGGGGTCTAAAGGCCTGGCCTATGACTTGGATCTGTGAGTGGGTGGAAGGACTCTGAGAGGACCTTGCTGTCATAGGTAATAATTGTCGTGGACTCTCCAGATTGGAAGCTCTTAGAAGAAATTTGGAGATAGGGACATAATAAACAGTTCAGGGGTCTGTCACTGGGCCTGTCCCAGGATGTGACCAGCAGTGGGCACAGAGGAGGAACTAGCCGAAGGGAAGTGTAGGTGCTCCCCAGGGACATGTGGGTGGGATTGTACTTCAGAACCTGAGTATTATAGACACTTCATGGTTCTGCATTTATGAGTGTTTTCTTGTGTCACATGCCCTATTCACAAGTGTCCAAATACAACCTATTTACTCACACGAGACCCAGCTTTCATTATAGGTCCTTTTGACCAGGGCTGGAGAGATGGCTCAGTGGTTAAGAGCACTGACTGCTCTTCCAAAGGTCCTGAGTTCAATTCCCACCAACCACGTGGTGGCTCACAACCATCTGTGACAGGATCTGATGCCCTCTTCTGATGTGTCTGAAGACAGCAACAATGTACTCACATTGATGTACTCACATCATAAAGATTTCACTCTCGCCTTTTCTAGGGCGGTCGCAGAGGCAGCGGCAGTGCGAAGACGGTCTCAGGCAACATGTACTCCAGGTTTAGCAGTTTCACACAGAAGTTGGCTAGAGCTTGAGCTTCGGAAGCTTATATTCTGCAGGGGTTAAAGCTGGTTTCTACGGAAGCACCACCTATCATATTTGCCACCCCAACCAAACTGACCTTCAGTGCAACAGCATATAATTAT
This sequence comes from Mus pahari, assembly GCF_900095145.1. NCBI lineage: Eukaryota > Metazoa > Chordata > Mammalia > Rodentia > Muridae > Mus > Mus pahari. Next base: position 67,622,544 of record NC_034591.1, on the reverse strand, counting down.
GCCGGGAAGAACAAAGTTCCAGAGCTGCAGACCTTCTTCTAGAAGGCTGATGGCGTGCCCATCCACCTGAAATCAGGCCTTCTGGACCAAATGCTTTAACAGACCACCCTGGCTCTGACAGTGGGAGGGACCATCTACTGCCTGATCGCCCTCTACATGGCCTGGCAGCCCAGAAACAAATGAGCTTGCCTGTGGAGGATGGCTCACCCTGTGGCACAAACCCTTAGAATTCTCACGTTGCATCTTTCCACTTGGACAGTCTACTTAGCATTCTTGCAAACAAAGGAAAAAGATAAGAATACACTGTTTTGGTTTGTTTATGGCATGCGGATGGCCTGTCGGATGTCAGAGCTTGTTTGACAGTTAAAACTATTTAAGGAAATGGCACTGAGCCATCACTGAGTTGTGACTTCCCTGGAGTTCTGGATGAAAGTTGCTCATGAGCTCATTCGTGGCCAGCAGTGCTCAGGACCTCCGGGACGAACTCCGGGACTCAGGTGGTGTCGAAGCAGGAAGCACAGAAGCCTTTTTGGGTATAGGTGTGATTGAGGAAGGAAGACAAAAGCCAGGGGACAGGTGGGCGAAATGAGGGCTGGAGTTCACCATCTGAGGGATTGCTCTGCCTTGAAGAGAAATGTTACAAGGAATGATTTGCAACCTGCTTCTATTTGTTGGGTAATTGGTTTCACAGGGTTGTTTGCCTCACCCAGACCTTCGGGAAGCGTGTATGTGTTCCATCGTGGGAAGAGCACCTGTCAACGTTGCACTTTAGACGGCTGTACCAGGAATTCTCCTTTAAGAATGCTGTGGGTTTAAGTGTTGGTTTACTTGACCGAGGAATAAATACATGAATTAAAAAGAAAAGATTTAATTTTCAGATCTCTGTACCAAATTCAGGATCTGACCTGTGTCTCTGGTGGAAGTTGGCTAGAGCCATAGCCCACCAAGAGACTTTGTGCCTTGATCCTGGACATGATTCTGTCCCCCTTCACTGTCCCTTAGCACACTGGTATTTCGTCTGCAGAGAATGAGATTTCCTGACTGGCAGTGAAAGGTGCGTGCTGCCACTGCCCCATCCCCTGTGAGCTGCTGGGCTGTTGGGCTATGTCTGCTGGCCCTGGTGATCGCTGCCAAGGCTGGTCTGAGAATCCTTCTCATTGTCCCAGCCTGTTATTTCTAGACTCTCAAGTTTGTGTGGCTTCATGGAAATGGCCCAACCTGGGGACTTCATGAGTTGGTCCGTTCTTGTGCTCTGGTATTGACAGTAAATCCAGAGACTCACTTGAGCTTGTGCTTTCAGAGTAGCCTAATACGTCTGGGTGAGAAGAGGTACCTCTAGGGGAACCTAGAGCCGGTGGAAGGACATGGCCAGGGCTTTTTAGCCAGACCTATTTTATTTCACAGTAGACTTCACTTTATGTGTTCGTTTGTGGGTGTGTGCATGGGTATTCATGTGTGCTAGTGCACCCGTGCCTCTGCATGCTTGAACAAGGCGGTCAGAGGTTCCCCAGGGGCTCTCTACTGTTTGTTGTCATGACAGCGTCTCATGTAACCCTGGTTGCCCTCACAATTGCTACGCAGCAGAGGATGGCAGTGAACCTCTGACCATCTTGTTTTTGCTTCCCCATTTCTGGGATTATAGGTCTGTATCACCACATCTAGAATTTCCCCTTTTTTTCCATTTCGAGATTAGGTGTCTCATTGACCTGAATGTCTCTAAGGAGGTAAAGCTGGCTAATCAGGGTTCTTCTTAGAGAGTCCATCTCCTCAGCTCCTGGATTAAAAGTGTGGAACAACAAACGACTTTCCCCGTTGTGAGTTCTGGGGGAACCCTTGCTGCTGGTCTCATGTTTTCTCGTGTTTTCTTAGCACTTACATCTAAGTGCTGGCCCTGCTGATCACTGAAAGATCTGCCCATCCCCCTAGGTTTCAGCTTTTTATAAGTTTTAAAAAACTTTTTATTGGTTCTTTGTGAATTTCACATCATGTACCCCATTCCCACTCATCTCCTCCCCTCATACCCACCCACTACCCTTGCAACCTCCTCCCCAGCAGAGAAGAAAAAAATCTTGTCGTGGAAGCTGTAGCCTGTCACAGTGTATGCCATACTTTTCTGCTTGCAAACGTTCATTGCAATAACTCGTTGTCTGGTACGAGGCCTCTGGCTTCTGCTGGGGTCCAGTTCCAGCATGGTCTTCTTTTTTTGTTGTGGGTTCCTCTTAAATCAGTGGAGAGAGAAGAAGGTTAGTGGAAGGTAAGACTTTTGTCTTACTGGATACTTAGGATTGCTGTATGATAATAGCAAGTGTACTTAGCTAGGTTGCTTTGCTGCTGTAGACCTGCCTTCTGTGTTTCTCTGAGGCCAGGGACTACAGTCTCTGGCACTTAGCACCTCATCCTAAAACAGCAAGGGGTTAAGTAAGGTAGCCTTTGTTCTATCGCAGCAGGAACTGTACTGTTCTAACTCTCAACCTTGAAAAGTGAATTAAGTATTTATTTCTAAGCTGTAAATGTTTCCTATGAAAAAGCTCTCTAAGAAAAAGGGGGAAAGCAGAAAGATTCTAATCAGGGCACAGGAAATTCACACTCCTTTCTTTGTCCTCAGCACTTACACACCTTTCAGATTATGTGATCACATAGTAAAAAGTTCATCACAAATTTACACATAAATTTAAACCATAAATCAAATATGAAGTTTACAACAGAGAATGTTTTCATGCATATCCACTAGGAGTAATTTTCTGGCTAAATGTTCATCACCTGTCACAGCCACACAGGTTTATGGAGAGTTAAAAACCATAACTAAGTTATTAGTGAAGTTTTGTATAGATAAACCCAGTCAATATTTTATCTTCTATATTTAGTATATAATAAATTTTAGTTCCCTTTTTATAACCTTTGGTTAATGGTTTTACAACCTTTTGGAATGTGCTCAGAGCAGTAGAAGCAATTAATTGGTGACAGAGACTGGAAGAGTCCTCATTGCACTTGACTATCAGGAAGGACCTAATAGCAGTCCCACCATAAAAGAGCTTAATAACTACTGATATAATTTTAGGAATTATTATAGGATCATTATTAAGAATTAAGAAGTTATCTATTTGTCTGTGTAGATGTACTAAGAGACAGTACATCTTTGCAGTCTGCAGAGAGCTGCCCAAAAGGGTGGGCTAATACTTAGTGACTGATATATATGTTTATTACTAATAGGAAAAGCACAATAGTAATAGCAGGTATCTTTCATAAAATGATTTTCTCCTGGGTCTTGCCTATGGGTTATTGTGGATTATTTATTAATCCGGAGTAGACTCATCTCATGAAGATCACCTGCTAGTTATTAGCTTGTGGCCCCTGACAGGCCTCTGCTGCTCTATCTATACTGGATCCTCACGGGAACCCCTCTCAGATATTCTGCTGTTGCTCTGTGTCATGGAGATCCTGTAGACTTGGATCTGTAGGACTGGCCCCTTCAAGCACTCCAGCAGTTCATCAGTGGGGTAAACGTTGGGGTGGGCAAGCTCAAAGCCCTGGACCTGGACCTGGGAGGTATCTGAGCTGGCCAGCCCACCAGCTCTCAGCCACCCAAACCACAGGGGTGAGCTCTCCTACCCGTTCCTGTCCAGTGCTGCAGACACAAAGGGCAGAGCCAGCTCTCCTGTTCTCATACCCTCAAGGACAGCTCATGTCTGCCCACAACATCAGGGTCAGCTTTACTGTGCTCCCCAAGAGAGGCGCAGGACCCGCTCTCCTCCTCTCCTGCTCTCATGATCCTTGTGGAGCGAGCTCGCCTGCCCACCACAGGTGGCGAGGCCAAAAACAAGGGGAGAGGATCTCTCCCTAGCCCATGCCAACATACAGCAGACAAAAGGCAAGGCTGACCCTCTCATACTCACACCCTCAAGGCAGACTCACACCCTTAGAGTGGACTCGTGGGGAGAAAGCTCTACCATGCTGCCCAGGTGAGGTGCAGAGCCTGCTCTCCCAAGTGCTGTAGTAGGGGAGGGGCTGGCAGCACAGGCCAGGCCCTCACCGTGGTCCCAGGTGGCATCATTGGCTATGCACATCAGGCTCTTCCTCACTACCCTCTAGTCTCCAGTTCTAGTGCCCACACCCTTCTGCTTCTCCTTCCCTTCCATTTCTCTACCACTTACTTGATCCTCTGCGTGCAAGGGTCTCTGAGTATCTGGGCCATCTCAGGAGCAGACTCAGGAGTGCTGTGTCCTGCCTATGCGTTACGGCACCAGGCAGGGGTCATCTCAGATATGATCTGCCCACCCTTGTTTGTGCAGCACTGGATTGGTGGTCACCTCGGGTTAGCTCCCTCTCAGGGCCCCATCTTGGGCTTGCTCCTTGCCTGGATCACCCACATGGCCCCATTTGGGCGTTCTTCTAGTCTCTGGCTGGCTCTCTTCCTCTTATCTCTGGCTTGCTCCCTTCTCTGGGAGCCCGTCTGGGCCTGCCAGGTGCTGGATTGGTGGTGGTCATCTTGAGAATTTCCAGGAGTTAGGCTACTAGTCATTCAGATGATCACAGATTAGAGCACTGAGCATGGACACAACCTCTGTCCTCTCTGCCACCCGTCGTTTCATAAATGTTTCAATTAGCACATATGTAATGAGAGAGTTCATGTTCAATGTTTTCATTCATAAACACGATGCTTTAAAATCATACCCCCTACTCTTTCCCCTGTTACGTACAGGTGAGTCCCGCCCACTCCGTTCCTCATCTGGACAGGCCCCTTTCTACTTTACTGTGCACTGGGTACTCAGCCAGTTTCATTACAGTTGCTTGCAGGAGTGTGGTGAGGGTTTACATCCATGAATACAGGCAACTTGCCAGAGGCGACACCACTGAAGGACATATCTTTCCATCCCTCACCAACCATTAATCAGGAGCCTCAGGGAAAGACCCCTCTTTTTCCATGATAGGAAGTGGATGGACCTAGAACCTAGAATCCTGGATTTCTGCCCGGTTGTTGTTGTTGTTGTTGTTGTTGTTGTTGTTGTTGTTGTTGTTGTTCTTCTTCTTCTTCTTCTTCTTCTTCTTCTTCTTCTTCTTCTTCTTCTTCTCCTCCTCCTTTATTTTGAGACAGGATTTCTCTGTGTGGTCCTTGGTTGTCTACAAACTAGGCTGGCCTCAAACTCTGAGATCCGCCTATCTCTGCCTCCCGAGTGCTGAGATTAAAGGTGTGCACCATCACTGACCAGCTCAGGATTATTTTTTTAGTGTCGTAACATGTAATATTTTTGTTTGTTCTATGATAATTTTATACATCATATTTTCTATCATTTTCATCTTTTTTTCCAACTCCACCAGATTCATTCCCTCCCTTGCCTACCCAATTTTGTATCCCCCTTTTCTTTTTAAAATCAAGTATATTTTGTGCTACCCGTATACTCTTGAATACATAGCCATCTACTGAGTGTGTCGGCCTACCAGGGGCCACACCCTTAAAGAGGGCTGATGCTTTCTCCCAGAAGCTATTGATTGCCAAAGGCTCCTCAGATGAGAGTGGAACGTTGTTCCCCTCTGTCCATGCTGGGATTTTGTCTGGGTTGAGCTTACGCAGGGTTTTAAAGCTTTATTTAGTCTTCCATAATTTCAGACCTATAAGTAGAATCTACATCGTTCATAATCTGCCTAATTATCCTTTTTTACTTTCTTCCATCTCCGAGCAAGCTTTTTCTTCCCAATAATTCCTCCCCTTTATTAACATAATATTTTTATTGATTCTTTGGGAATGTCACATCATTTATCCTGATCTGTGTCCTTCATGGCTGGCCTCCTACGTTATACTTTCTCATCCCTGAGTCTCTTCCGGCTTTGTCTACAAGAAAGGAGATGTGGACGTGTGATTTGGAACCTTTTTTCCTCACACAAGCTGGGAAGGGTGGCAGGGCAAAGGTGGTGAGGCACTTAGCTCCAGAGTGAACTTGGAAGCCAGTGATTGCTTTGCTGCATACTGGAGGTACGCCTTCAACCCACCTCTTCTCGGAGTCCTCCTGTCACCCCAGAGTCTGCCACTCATTCAGATTTTGTACTTCCTGGCCACTTGCACACCTTCTTTTTGCCAATATCAGAGCAGTTCTTGAACTCTGCTCTGGATGCCTCTGGCCCCACTCAGTAGGAACAACTGAGCCCTTACTGCACATACAGTGGGATCAGACAGGTGGGGGAAGACAGAAAGTAAGAGGTGCTGTGGGGCAAGGGAGAGGGAGAGGGAGAGGGAGAGGGAGAGG
>NC_034591.1:67601769-67614269 GCF_900095145.1 Mus pahari | reverse complement strand
TATCCTAGAGGGTTTCTCTGCCCTTGTCATTAATGTCTTTCTGGGGTCAGTAGACAAGTTTGAATGTAACCATGGCCACCCATGAGGGTGTGGCCCATTCATTCCCCGTCCCCCAACCCCTCGACCAGGAAGAAGCAACATTTGAGGGTGGAAGTGGTAGGATTTATTATCTACTCTTGTGCCGATCTGGGGCTGTTAAGCAGGAGCTGGGCTTAGTTCTTCACACAGGGTTGTAGGTCCTGTTGTGGTTGAAAGGAGGGAGCGTCTCGAGGGATGCAGTGACTGATGTCGTTGTAGTTGTATCTAGAAGCCAGGGAGGTTGAAGGGTCGGAGCACAAAGCCCACAGAGCTCTCAGATGTGGTCATGTTGGTACTAGCCTCAGAAAGGGGCATGTTGTGGAAGCCCACTGTGACCCAGGCCACCAAATCCTATGGGAGAGACAAAGGCTTCAGCGAACAGGGCAGAGCTGAGTACTAGCCACCTGAGGCCACTCTGGCTTGCCGTGCCTACAGACTTCATGAGATGTCCCCAGTTCCACTTTTACAAGGCAGACCCATCGGCTATGACCCCTGAACTTGCCTACCACTCAGTAAGTACGACTGCTGGGACCAGTGACAGGTCTAGGCAGTGGTTGGTGACAGGCCTGAGGTGGGCAGTGAGTACTGGGACATTACCTTATCTTCAATGTTTGTATTGTTCTGAATAAAATCCTCGAAGACTACAGGGGGATCCCAAGGATTATTTTGGCTGTAGATGCTGCTGCTGCACTTCTCAGAATCTTGGTACTCGGTCACAGCCAAGGGGTACCTACAGGGAGAGAAGAAGCCAATGGCTCTGGGCGCTGGAGTTGCATCTGATCTCTTTCTAGGTGACACCCCCAGTGTCAAGGATGGAGAATTCAGTCTTTCTCCATAATGAATGTTTATACCCTAGGGGTCTGGAAAATTGCCCATCATCATCTTAGGGGCAGGATCTCTGTAAGCATCTCCACCTCCTCCTGGGATGCACAAGGATGCATATTCAGATGCAAACATAGACAAGAACCTTCCAGGACAAAAGCCCAAACAGAATACAGAATCACTATGAGGAAACCCTGGCTGTGTTTCCCAAACTCACCTGGTCCAAGAGACACCTTGCTTCTTTTGCCAGCCTGGCAGTGGCACCTGATGGAGTTTGGAGTAGGTCTTCAGGCGGTATCTGCTCCTGTGGCCCACCCTGTGGGTCGTATGGAGGTTGCTAAAGATTAGGTAACTGGGAAGTGACTTTCCAAAGTGGAAGGCTGCTTGTTGCTCCTGGGTGTAATTTGTTTGCTTCAGGGTGTTTCCAAGTGCCTGGTGTCTCAGGTTCTTAGAGTTGGTGATGTTTTCCCGAATGATCTGCAGTGTCTGGAATCTGTTCTTGGTGCCTGGACGCAGGAGGGGGAAAAGGGTAAGAATCAGTCGTTGAAACAGAATCTGGCTTCCTCTACCCCAGGGTCTCCAACTAAACAATAACCATAGACAACTGCCAAGAAGATGCCAGTCTAGAGCCAGACACTGGGCTAACAGCATGGGCTAGAAGACCAAGCAAATCAGAAACCAGAGAAGCTAGAGGACAGCTGGAGGGTCATTCCTGGCAACTGTCGCATCTTCACTGTGATCCTACTATTCTCTGGAGAGCCTGCTTCAGCATGTCTATTTTTAACCATGTAGACCAGGAAGTCCATGTTTCTGCAGGCTTGCAGCCAGTCTGTTTGTATTCCTGACCAGAGGGCCCAGCGGGAATGAGCATGTGGAAGCCACCTATCTGGTTCTGGTGGCCTTGTTCATTTATGGGATGTGATGCCAAACATCACTCTTCTTCTTATGAGGACATTTATAAGAAACACACAGAGCACTCCCAAAGCGGTACTAAAACCCATCACAGAGTGCTAGACCAAAGCATCATTTAATTCCCATGGGACTCCCTATGCCCATGCAATATTCTAATCTAGAGCCAATAAGATGCACACTGCACAACCAGAGTAACCCTAGGGTACTGCTCACTACTATCATTTCCCAGGAGCGTGTTTCTTTTTGCACAGAACGTGGCTGAAACAGTCTCCTGATACTCTTTAGCTCCAACCTATGGAGCGAAGTATATGTGTGGGTAGTGTTTGAGTATCTGAGTTGGTGTGGTCCTGAATCCTACCTGCTACATCCAGGTCAATACGGTAATGTGCTAGGTGGGTGTGGATGTTGCTGAACACATGGGTGTGTGATTGAGAGATGTAGCGCATCTCCTCAGGCTGGTAGAAGGTGGCATGGACCAAGCCAGTGGCTTGCATCTTTGCCTTCATTGCTCCATTAGTGTAGAAAACGAAGTCCCAAATATATTCATAGTGGAGGACTGATGAGATTGTCCGTAGCACCAGCATGTGTCCGTTTGTCCCTGCACTGGAGTTGAAGTCTTCTCTAAAGTTGGAGTTAAAGTGGTGCCTAATTGGCATTTCTGCTGGCATCTCAAAGAGACAGAGAGCTTGTGGATAGGAGACTGGTTTGTCGGTGTCATAGTGATGAATGACTTCCAGGAAGGTGGCTGTGTCTGGACAATCAATGCCAGCGGCTAACTGGCGAGTGGCACTGCCAGGGCCCCAGCCCACATCCATGTACTTGGCCTGAGTGCCTGCAGATACATGCCCTCCGAACTGTGCCACAGCCTCTTGTACACTGATTTCATATGCAATACGTACACCCTGGAAGTGCACGTTCAGGATCTGCAGACCTGAGGAGGGTCTTAGCCGGAAGGAGAAAATCCAGCTTCTGTAGAACACCATATTGTCCTCTACATTATAGCTAGGAATATGGGGCTCAGAAACTCTGGGTCTAGCCATGCTGTTGGTAGTGGGGAAGTCCTCTGGGATGTTGGAGGAAGAGAAGACTAGGGGCTGCTCTGTGTCCTTGTCAACGGACTCTGTGAGGACCAGTATACTCACTTCTTCATCTGCGTATTTCTGAGCCAGTTCCTCTGGGCTGTTGTAGAGCTTGCCATTATACCAGAGCTGCTTCACTTTCCAGTGCTGGACATCCGTGCTTCCATGATCCAGGAGGATCTCCAGGCCTGTAGGCTGCAGGAAGTGTCTTTCCATGTAGCGTTGCAACATGAACCAGCTACAGCGCTGGTCAGACTTTGTGCCATCGGGGGCCATATACGTGAAGGTCAGATAGTTCTCAACACGTTCTTTTAGTGAATAGTCAGTGGTGTCAAGGAAGAACTGATGCAGAGGCTTGGTGGCCTCCGTCAGCATACGGTAGATGAGGCCGTACTCTGCTTTGGAAATGGGTCTAGATGCCCAGGATGGATTGTGCCCAGGCCCGGGAGATATTTCTCGCATGTAGATTGGTAATGGCAGGGGCCCAACAGCAAACTCGGTGACTTTAGGATGCTTCTGAGCACCAAAGAAGATGACAACACGGGCTTCCCGCACAGGACTCCTTTTTCCTCTGTCCAGAAAATCTAGCACATCCTCCTTATCGGGCAGCAGCATTTCTATGAGGTATACTGAGTTCTTGCCCAAAGTTGGTGTCTCGGATGGCTGCAGCTGCAGCTCTTTTTTGTCCATCAGGAAGTCCTGCACGATCTTGATCTCATAAACACTCAGGTCCGAGAATACCCGGGGCCTGCCATTCAAGCTCCACCTGGGGCGTTCTGCAATGGCCACCTGTAGCAGCATGATGGCGGTCACCCAACCCAGTGTCAGGCTCTTTTGTGCCATCCCCATGGCTCTGGAATAAAGCACAGGAGAGAAGGCTTTAGTATCTCCTTCTCCAAGCTTGCTCCTCACAGTGCCTTGCCCTTCAGCCTTGTCTGTCTCCTAGCTGACTTCTTCCCTCTTCCCAGTGAAGTCAGTTGAAGTCTCTGGGTCCCCACTCATAGACCTCAGCACTGTCTGGGTCCTGGTGTGTGCATCTTCCTATTTTCTCCCTCTGAAAATCTCTTATAGTCTTTCTTATCTAGATAAGCGTCTCCGTTTTCCACTTTTGGTGTTATCTCAGTGGGGAAACAGTCATAGGCTAGGAGGACCTTGAGTCATAGCAGCACAAGACTTAGTCCTCGCGGGCTATAACGTGCTTGTGTCCTTCTGGGTCCGAGGTCTATACCGAGAGCAAAATCACCTTTAGAGAGATATATTTTGAAGTGTAGATTTCAGATGTAGGCTCTGCCCTCCAGCTGACCGGACTTGAGTCCTGACCAGGATGTGACAACATTGACGACTACTGGTGCTACTTAAGTGACCTTGAGCCTGTTGTTTAAATTGTCTGGCCCCGATCCTGTTGTTTCACTGGAGTAAAACGAGACAAGGCTAACAGTAAATATAAAATGTTTAGGGCAGCTTAGTCTCTCAGCAACACAGGGATTATTGATTTAGCTTCTCTTACCTCAGTGATGCAGTCTGAACCCTATGGACCTTATACCCTGGAGTTTCTGGATACTATAGGCTGGCCAGACTGAGCCTGTTTGTGAAATAGGATGGGGAGAGTCGTATCCTGCCCAGCTTCGTCTGGCATCCCTGTGTGGTACTCAAGGCAGGGCCTCCTTACTATTAGTTTTTGGGAGCACCCTGTCAGCCCACCTCAGGTAGTGTATCGGGGTGCCTCTCTCCCTTTCCTTTTGGTAGAAGGCATGGTTGGATTTCTACCTCCTAATTATCTGCCCAAATTGCAGCAAAGTACTGTGTGCTTATGGAGGGAGTGTTTGCTTGCAATGCTAGAAGAAATTGGTGGCTGTCATTCTGTCCTGCCCTGTCTCTGGGGGTCGGGTGGAGCTGTCTGGCAGGCCCTGCTGTATAGAGAGTCGCAGGGAGACCTGTGCTCTTGCACACATGCTAGACACTGTCACCGTCACAAGCTCTGATTTCTCTGGAACCTAACTTGCAGTTAATGCTGCTGGTACTGGGAAGGGGGCAGTTTCCTGGCTCCATCTCACCACAATCTACCTTGTACCTGACACTAAGGCTCTATCTGACTGCGGACTGTACCCAAATGTCCCATTGACTTTCCAGTTGCGCTCCTCCATAGGTGACAACCGCTGAGCTACAGAGATGCACACATTACCATCTCAAAGCCAATATGTGGGGCAGAGTTCAGTGAAGAATGTGTAATGACAGACATCAGCCACCTCAGTGTTAGGGGCATTCTCGCTGATCCCCGACCTCCAAAGCTTCCTCTTCACCCCCTCTTCACTTCAACCTCTGCCGACCACTGAACTTTCACCACACTCCTAGACTAGGGCTGGAATCCTCTAGCAGACACTGTACATCCTGCCTGGTGCTCCCTGTCCTTCCTGTCCGGTCCCCTGCTATTTTGTCGATTATACCCACATGTCTTTCTGATTTGTCTCAAAGGAGAAGATGTCCAAGAAAGGATTCAGGACTCTGTCTTCTGAAATAAATAGGCAGCAGAGATGGCAGGGGCCACAACCACATCAGAGCCATGAAGGCCAAGAAGAACTGGGCAACCAGGAAGCTTCCTTGTCCCCAACAGGAGGCAGGTTTGTTCTCAGAATTCACCTCTCTGTCCTCTCCTGTCATCCTAGAATGGCTTTGAGATGATTTCTGTGACTTGCTCTGGATCCTCACACTTGCTGGCCTCCTGCTCTATGGCTTGTCGTCTTGGTCAGACCCCTCCCATGCCAGCCTCGTTGGTGTCCTATAGGGACACATCTATGAGTGTCTGTTCTTATTAAGCTGGTAAAACTGAGCCCCAACTTTATGCATAGCAAGATCGGACATCTGGGGAAGGTAGAGAGGAAAGTGAGGGGGCAGCTTTATGTCTTAAAACTACTCTTAGTGTTGTAGAGGTGGCAACAGTTTTATACACACTCACGCGCGCGCACACACACACACACACACACACACACACACACACACACACACTTGCGCACTGCAGAAGCTGCTTGCCCTCTGATTTCTAACCCACTCTCCTCTTTGCCACCTTAAAATGCTTATCTACACCAATCACAGCCCTCCTTTATGTGTGGGGGCAGAGGATTGGATCAGTTCTATTGAACCCTCTGCTCAGCTGCCTCTCAACTTTCATGACTCCAGTTTCTTCTGCTCCTTGTTCCTTGTTGAACATCCTGACACTAAGGGTTGCCATGAGTGACAGTTCTGTGCAGTTTAGGAGTCAGTGTTCAGGGGGCGTGGGCTCCTCATGTGTCTGCTTTTCTGTTTTCTTCTGTCTGCAGACTCAAGGTAGGAAATTACACACACATACACACACACACACACACACACATACACACACACACAAATACACACACATACACACACACATACACATACACACACACACACACAATACCCCCCCACACACACCTTGTTAGTTTCCTCTTAACCTTTTTCTTTGTATTAGCTTGTTGAGAATTTCTACAGTGAGTTTTGACCATATCCACTCCTATCCTTAGCCCCACGAGATACGTACCCTCTTCGTACCCACACAACGTTGAGTCCTCTGTCTCTTCCCCATCAAGTGCAATTTGTGTTGCCCATATATTTATTCATGGATGTGTGACCTTCCACTGGAGTGTGGTTGATTTGCCAGTGGAAATACCCTTTAAAGAAAGGGTGGGACGTCACACCCACCTCCATGTTGGAATTCAGTCTGGCTTGAGGTTTCACGGGGCTTTTGTTTGCTGTCATAACCTCAGGGAGCTCCTAACTGCAGCTGCCCTGATGTGTCTGGAGGACACCGTTTCCTTTGTACACTGCCTCTTGCTCTAACGGTGTTTCTACCTCCTGCTCTGCAATCGTCTCTCAGCCTTCAGGGAAAGAGAGGCAGTCTTGCTTCACAGGATACAACCCAGACTTGGTGGCCTCACTGCTGGGATGATAACCTGTGGCTAGATGTGTCACAGATCCTAGGGGAGAACCTATTACCATTATTCTGCTGAACGGACACAGCATTAAATGGACTCCTAATGATTTATTGTCGTATACACAAATTATAGTGTCTCTCAATGCTTGTCAGAAAAGCTTCTGCAACCGTAGTAGATAGTGAGGAACACAGAGACCCACAACTGGCCAAGGTGCGGAGAATAAGAGTCTGAGGAGTGCTCCACCTTGTTAGTTCTTGTTGCTCCCAACAATTTCCACATACTTTGGGTAACTTCTTTTCAGCTCCAACCCTCTCTTTAAAACTTTTCTTTTGATCTTTCTTTTTTAAGGGGGAGATATATGTATAAGTCTGCTTTCATGTGTGTATGCATAGGCATGTGTAGGTACCCCTAGGAGTGTGGAGTTAGAGGTGAACACTGAGTGTTATTCCCCACCTTACTGTTTTGAGGCAGGNTCTCTCTCTCTCTCTCTCTCTCTCTCTCTCTCTCTCTCTCTCTCTGAACCCAGGCTCACTGAGCTCTTCTATGTTGGTTGGTCAGGGAGTTCAGGGATCTGAGTGTCTCTACTGCCTGATTCCAGTGCTGTGGTCACAGACATACATGTTCTACAGCCTGTGATTTTTCCTGGACATTGCGATATGGACTCAAGTCCTCATACTTGCCTAGAGAGCACGCCACTGACCGATCTACAGGTTAGAGTTCGTCAGGCACGTTCTCCTGAAGGAGCCATGAAGGAAAAGTCTGCTTCCTTGTTCTTTTTAGCCTTCTGAGCCTTGCATATGTCTTACACCTGCCATTCTTATAAAACTGGGTCTTTAGTGCCCCCCATTCTAAGCTGAAAAGGAGCACACTTCCCACATACTGTCATCTTTTCTGCTCTTAAATACGTTGGCATGGCTTTCCCTACAGTCCACAGATGGTTCTTGTTCGTCCCCTTCCCCATCAACTGGCACTGCAGTGTGGCCATGCCCTAGTTTATGAAACCATTGTTCCTTACAGATGGAAAGCTTTCTCCAGAATTCTGTTGTTACAGACAGCACTGCAGCTAATCCGCATACCCATCTATTTTTTTCTGGTGTTTGAAGAGGGATCATGGGGATAAACCTTAGACACTAGAACAATGCCATAGGGTGAAGGTGTTGGTAATTTTTGGGTTTACCCTCAGTAGCTTCCTTGAACATGACAATCACTGAAGTAGGGTAATTAACTTGCAGTGCCCCTGAAAAGGAAGTAAGAGCCTCAGGTGTAGAAAACTCCATCTTCTACAGAAGTCAAGCATCATCTTGAGATTTCTCAGTGGGCTTCCTTGACTATGGCCACATAAGTCTTATTGGGGTTGAGTAGACAAACACAAGGAGAGCCCCTGGCCACCCATCTGTGTTTGTGGCATATGCCCACACAACTTTAGGAAGCTGCATACGATGGTGGAAGTTGAAAGAGTTGTCTGTGTGTGGTGCTCTGGGGCAGTCCGGCAGGAGCCTAATTCTCTTCACACAGGACTTTAGGACTCATTATAATAGAAATAAGGAAGTCTCAGGCAGGCTCTGTCTTCAGACCCAGTGTTGGTTATAATTGTGGTCTCTGTATAATGTGGCACAGGATGGCTTGTGTTTGAAGAGCATGGACGGATTCTCTGGAAAACTTGAACATCAGAGCAAAAAGCCCACAGAGCTTCCAGGTGTGGCCGGCCACATTGAGGATATGTTCAGAGTGGGGGATGAGCAGGAATCCTTCTGTCACCCAGACCACCAAGTACCATGGGAGAGACACAGGCTTCAGTAGGTAGGTCAATATTAACTACTGGCCATCCAAGTTACTGTGGTTCAGGATGTTTTTAAGTGTGCCTCCAAACTTTCTGATATGTCCTCAGCCTCTACGGGAAAGAGACAGGCCCATCTGTCATGACCTCTGAACCTGCCCTCCACTCAGTCACAAGTCACAATCTTGGGATCAGGGACCAGTCTACGTATGGGCTTCTGAAGATGTTGGAAGTGGGCAGAGAGGACTGGATGGACTGGTATTTTATTTTTCAATGCTCTTGTTCTGAAGGAAGGCCTCAAAGACCATGGGGGATCTCAGGATTGACCTGCTTGTGGATGCAGGTGCCCACTCAGCTTCATGTTTAGTCACTGCCAGGGGACACCTGCTGGTTGAGAAGAAGCCAGGTGGCTCTGAGTATAGGGTGGCTTTCTCTGGACAGTGGTTACCCAGGATTAACTTCTGAGTGACACTGACCAGAGACCATGTCCATGTTTGTGATCCTCATGTCCACGGGTGTGACCCCTTGAGACAGTGCCACAGACATCTTGGACAGTGACCTCATAGGAGGTTTACTCATGCCCAAAGCACACGTTCAGTAACTTCGGTCAGGAAGGAAACAGCTAGTAGAAGTTGCAGCCTCTGTAGAGAGATGTGTTGTCCCCTAGGCTGTCTCATGGAAAGTGGGAATGGACTACACTGAGGACAGCCACATGATGGGCATAGAGAATCCCACAGGGCATGTAAGAGAGGACCAATGGTGCCTCTGTCCCCTTGGGCAGTGGGTCCTGGAGATTCATTGTGTCTATTTGTCTATCCTCATATCTATGAGCCAATTCCTCTGCATTATATCAGAGCTTCTTCAATCTACAGTCTTCCAAAGGGTCTCCAGACCCACGAGGTGCAGGAACTTTTATCTCATGCTGTAAGATTAAACCAAATGCAAAACTGGCTGGATTCCAGACCAGGGGCAGACATGTTGGTAACGACTAGGCATAGGCAGCCACAGAGCTAAGAAGCTGGAAGTGTTGAGGAAAATCTAATGAAGAGATTTGGTGACCTCTGCCATGTGTCACAGAGGAAGCCACATTCTGTGTTAGAGATGGATCTGTATAGCTGTGCATGGCATTTAGCTTATATGCACTAAGTCCCACAACATGTAGGCCACTCCAGTCAGGATCCCAAGTGAGGTCCTGAGGGCACTCTGCCATGGCTCTCTATAGCACAAAGATGTTGTCATCCAGGCCAGAGCAGAGTCCTGCACATGCTCAGCCTCTCTGGAAAGCAGCAGGGGAAAGAAGCAGGAAACAAGCTCTAGCACTGTTTCTGAGCCCCAACATTTTGTTGTTGACAACTTCCTCAGTTACATTCAGCTAAAGACAGAGCTTGGGTCCTGATATCTTCACTCATGATTCCCAACTCTGTCCTGGTAGCAGTGGGAGTACCCTCTGATGATCTCCCTCACCTATAAACCTTCCATAGTCTCTCTTACTAAACCTTTCCCATATTTTGACCTTTACTAGAGGTTATCTTAGTGGGGGAACATTTCACAGTCAGGCCCACCGTGAGTCACAGCACCCTCAAACTTGGTCCCCAAGGGTTACAATTGTCTATGCCTTGGTGACGCAGAGGGCTGTACTGTCAGCAAAACTACCTTTTGTATAACAAAATGCACTTTAGGGAGTTGCATTTAAAAATTTATTTATACGTTCAGTGTGCTGGCTCTGAGCTTGAGTTCTGCCTGTGTTCGAGTTCCAATAAATGACAATGTCACCATGTGAACTGGAAATGCCAACAGAACCGTGACCTCCTAAGTGTTCCCAAGAGAAACAACACAACAGTAAACAAAAGTATACTGGACAATGCTACCCTTCCAGGATGCTGTGGAGTACTGGCCAGACTTCTCTTTAAAGGACATTCCAACAATACAGTGTGGACTTCCACACATGGCAGGTTCTGAGCACTACTCCTTGGCAGGACTGATTCTAGATTGTGAAGGCAGGGTGAGGACAACCCTGCCTGCCCAGCCTTTTCTGGGACCCCACATGGGGTACTAAAAATTCAGGGTCCATTCTTTCTTTCTTCCTTTTTTTTTCCCCTGAAGGCTATTGAAGCACCCTGTCAGGTCATTCCAGACAATGAGGCAGTCAAGCTTTCTTCCTAAGCTTTTGAGGGAAGAAATAGTTGTGATCTTCGTCTCTTCATTTTATCCGCAAGCAAACAATAACACACAGTGTGTGCATGCATGCAGGGTTCTTTGCAGACCTTGGTCACAGCCAGTCTATCCATGCTTCTATCCAGGAATGGGGCTGCCTGCCAAGCCCAACTGTGTGCAGAGGTCTCAGCTCTTGCCTATGTGTTGGCTGCTGTTATTGCAACCAACCTTGGTTTCTCTAGACCCTAATCTGATCCCAGTGCTGCTGGGTCCCCCCCGGGAAACTCCTCCCTAACTGCAAGTCTCTACCGAGGACCCGTCTCTACCGAGGACCCGTCTGTCTTGTGCCTGTTGCTGACACCAGAAGTTTCCATCTACTGAGGTCCCACCCACTGGCCACGGTGACTCTAGCAGGCTGGTGTGAGTCCAGGAGTCTGTGACTTGGGTCTGTGACTGAGTGGAAGGACTTTGACGTGATTTCTTTGCCCTGGTGAAAAGCCCCCAGGAGATCGTTGGCGTATTTTTTTCTTCCTGTTTAGATGGAGTGGGGTTCAGAGGTCTTTTTGGCTGAGTGTTCTTCAGCAGCAGGGGCACAGGGTGGACTTAAAATTACTTTGCTTAAAAATGGCTGTTAGCAAAGGGAAGCAGAGGCCTTCATCAGGGCTGTGAGAGGAACTGGACCTCAGAACCTGGGCATTATCCATGCCTAATGGATTTGTGCTCGAAGGCCAGGATCTCAATGACTGAACTACCCAGCCCTTAGACTCCAGTTAAAAATATTTGTATTAATATATATTAATTAAATGTAACAGTGGGCTCATTATATTTTTGCTCATATACTAATGCTTTTAATCATACTTATTCACTGTTACCTTCTCTTCCCCCCGCTCCCCCCCGCCACTGATCCCCTCATTTGCCTAGCTATCCCCACTCTACTTTCATCTCTTCTTTGTGTATGTGACTCAGTGAGTTTCATTATAATTGCTTACAAGAGTATGGATGGGGTTGTATGCATGAGCATGGGCAACTTGTAAGACATTACATCACTGAATAAAATGTCTCTCCTCCCACCATCAAACATTAATTAAGCCTCTTGCACTTTACATGACAGGGTACTGACAGACCCAGACTCGTGTCGACTTAGAATCCATTAAAACATTTTTAAAACATATATAGTCTTTCATAGCTCCCTATCTCTGTATAAAATTATATGCTCTTACTTCCCCAGCCAAACGCTTTCTTCTCAATAAGTACCTCCCGCTTTCATGTATTATTTATTCGTTCATTTATATTTGTAACATGCTACATTTAATTGGGTTATTTCACAAATATCACGAGAGTATTTACTGGATAGTGTAACTTAATACTGGCTACACTATGGAGAAATGTGACTTTCCTCTCTAGTAGCTGTTGGCCACCTACAGGTCCTGGGGAGAAGTGTTGTCTTATGAGCCTTGCTCTTGATGAATGTTTATGGGCCCATGGTTGGACTTCATTTTTCAGAGAAGTTTTATATTTGAAGTAAAAATGAGTAGGAGTGGCCCCCTCCCCACTCAAGGGCCATCCCCCTTCCATCAGCACCAACCATCCAGTCCAGTGAGTCTTTTTTTTTTTTTGTCTTTATGCAAATCATTTATTCTCTTTTTTGTCATGCTAAATTAGGTTTTTTGTTTTTTTTAAATTATTATTATTTTCTTTATTTACATTACAAATGCTATCCCGAAAGTTCCCTAT
>NC_034591.1:67596270-67601038 GCF_900095145.1 Mus pahari | reverse complement strand
GCTGCTATGAACATAGTGGAGCATGTGTCCTTATTACCAGTTGGTAGATCTTCTGGATATATGCACAGAAGAGGTATTGTTGGGTCCTTCAGTAGTACTATGTCCAATTTTCTGAGGAACCGCCAGACTGATTTCCAGAGTCAGTCCAGTGAGTCTTAAGGGCTAAGGCATAGGGACACCTCATTACCATACCACCCTGAGCAGGTAATGTAGCCCAGGATTCACTCTGGGCATGTGTCACTGGATCATGACAAGTGTGTGATGAGAGGCACTAGCCATAGCAGTGTCAGGGAGTGTTCTCACTGTCCCCAAACCCTCCATTGTGTCATGCTCCCCCCCCCCCACTGTAGGCCAACCTGTCTTTCCAGAAGTGGGGGTTGGAATTCTCTAATAGGTGGGCTGTGTTTCTGGTGGTTCTGTCCTCCTGCTGTTCAATCACCTGTCCTCAGATAACTTTTTACTTTGCCCAGCAGGAGGGAGATGTGGAAGAGTTTAGAACCCTCTCTTCTGACATTATGTGAGAGCTGGGGAAGGACACTGTGGCAGCAGGCATCAAAGAAGACCAGGGCGAGCTTGTCAGTATGCTGCCCATTCCCCACAGTCTAGCTCTTGGAGAGACCCTACTCTGTCACCCTCGACAGCAATGTATGGCCATCTGTCTTTCTTTTGTCCCACTTCCCATGTCCTGTTCCTTTTTTTGGCCTTCCCCATCAGTCTCTTTGGTTTTGCATCTATACTTTGCATCTTCAGAGCTCTGCTCTGGTACACCTCTCCTCTGACTCAAAAAGTTCCACTGAGCACCCCAGTAACGCAGCCCACAGTCAGCCACGCAAGCAAAGAGGCAGCTTTCTGTTCTTAAGCTATGGAGAGTAGTCAGAGTGACAAATGTTCTCTCCCCCGCATCACATCCACACACTTCCGTGCATGCACACGAATGTGCAGAAAGGTGTTCACAGCAGCTGCTTGCCCCCAGGGTCTTTAATTTCCTTTCCTCTGAGCTCAGGTACATCATTGATCTAAGAATTACAACTTTTCTTTCATCATGTAGGAGAGAGAAAGGGGTTGGTTTTAGTGAACCCTTGAGCTTAGCAGCCCTTGGGCTTCTGTGGTTGTCTTTCCTGCTTCTGGCTCCTTGGTGGTCTGGGCTCTGAAATGGATGACAACTTTGTGCATTTTGGGAGTCACAGTGCTGAAGGGCCAGTGTGGAGTTGCCTGCCTGCTTTTCTGTTTGCCTCGTCAAACGGCCCTGGGGAGAAAACTCCCCACGCAGCCCAGAGGTTTTCAGGCGTTCTAGCCCACTTCCGGATAGCTTGGGTAAATTCTTGCTTCTGGAGTTCTTTAATGGTTTTCTTTGTTTTATATGTTTCTTTCTTTCTCTGTGTACAGAATATGTCTGGGCATATAACTGTTTTGTATACTCAAAAAAAAATATTTGGAGTACTCGTGTATGCTGGTTAGTTTTTGTCAACTTGACATAAATAAGAGATTCCTGGAAGAGAGAACCTTAACTGAGGAATTGCTTCCACTAGACTGACTTGATGGGCTTCTCTCCATCCCTTCCCCCTTTCTATCTCTCTGTCTCTCCTTCTATCTCCTTCTATCCTCCCTTCCCCCTTCTTTTCTTTGTGAAAACAGGATATCACTGTAGATTTTGCTGGTCTCAATTTCACTATGCAGACCAGATTGACCTGGAACTCCCAGAGATCAGTCACCCCCTACCCACCCCATGCCCATCTCTGCTCTCTAAATGCAGGGATTAAAGATGTGTGCCACCCAGTAGCCTAGGCCCAGGGCATGTTCTTGATTGCTAATTGATGGGAGAGGGTATAGCTCACTGTGGGTGGTGCCATCCTTGGGCAGACAGTTATGGATTGTATATGAAAGTTGGCTGAGCATGAGCCTGGGAGCAAGCCAGTGTTCTGTGTTCCTCCGTGGTTTCTGCCTCAGGTTTCTGATTGAAAGTTCATGTCCTGACTTTCCTCAGTGAAAGGCTGTCACTTGGAAGTGTGAGCTAGATAAACCCCTCTCCCCTCAAAAGTCTCTTTTGGTGATAGTGTTTCTCAAAGCAACAGAGAAGCAAATAGGACATGTATGTGCATGCATGTGAAGGGCAAAGGTCAAAACTGTGTACCATACGCAGCTGTTTCCCTTTTGTTGACATGGTCTCTCACGGAATCTGGATATCTAACTGATTCAGTTAGACTTGCTGACCAGTGAGTTCCAGACAGTCTGGCTGTAGGGAAAATCTGTCTGTCTCGACAGCCCCATGGTTAAAGTTGTAACTATGCTCATCTTTTCATGGATATTGAGGATCTGATCTCATAGACCACATACTTATTATGGAAGTGCATTGCTGATAGACCCATTGTTCCAGCACCAACTCTCTAGCACTTCGGGGCGGTGTTTCTAATGAAGGCACTATAGAAAACTTGTCTTTTCCTGTGTCACAAAGGCACCCATATGTCTTCCAACTCCAAACTCTGGAAAGACGGATCTCAGGACCCTTCTCTTGCTTCATAGAAGCTGGCACCCTATTCATGCTTCTCTGTGCTATTTTCTTTTGCTACTGGGTAGGTCCTGCAAGGACTCCCCTATATCCAGGCTGTCTGGGATTATGCCCCTTTATCTATTACCAGGTACCACAGTACAATTGTCCCCTACTTTATTGAACTGTTCTTCCCCACAGATAGAAAGTCTGTTGTTTCCAGGCTTCTGTTGTTATAGACAAAACTGCAGTGAATCATTATACACGTACACACACACTGGTAAAGTAGCAGCTCTCAACCAGTGGCTTGCTACCTATTTAGCAAACCTCAGTCTCCAAAAGTGCTTGCGTTATGATTCATAGTAGTAGCAAAATCACAGGTATGAAGTAGCAATGAAATTTTTTTGTTTGTTTGTTTGGGGTCACAACTGAATTAAGAAGGAAGTTTCAGTACTATAAAAATTGAGAGCCATTAGTACAAAGAGATTTTAGGAGTAAATCACAGATCCTGGAGCAGCGGCCAAAGAAGGAAGGTGTTGGAGATTTTACTGGCAATGCCCCAATAGCAGTTCCTTGTGTATGACCACTTCTGACGTGGGACAATTCCACTAAGAGGCAGCTGAAGATGTCAGATAGTTAAATCCAACATCTCCTGGACTTCTTTTGCCCTAGATGTGGAGAGCTTAGGAGAGTAAACTAGAAAACATAAAAGAAACCTTTAGCTGCCCTGCTGAGCACGCAGCACTGTCTCCCTCAGCTCCAAGAAGCATTGTAAAGTGCTGTGAGCTAAAAGGCCGCTATATCAGGGTCCCTTCAGCAAAATCTTGCTGGCATGTACAATAGTGTCTGGGTTTGGTGGCTAATGATGGGATGGATCCCCGGATGGGGCAGTCTCTGGATAGTCCATCCTTTTGTTTTAGCTCCAAACTTTGTCTCTATAACTCCTTTCATGGGTATTTTGTTCCCATAAGAACAAAATTCCTCTAAGGAGGAATGAGGTATTCACACGTTGGTCTTCCTTCTTCTTGGTTTTCTTGTGTTTTGCAAATTGTATCTTGGGTATTCTAAGTTTCTGGACTAATATCCACTTATCAGTGAGTGCATATCTAGTGACTTCTTTTGTGATTGGGTTACCTCACTAAGTCGGGGATGTACAGGAAGTCACTGAATTCTGTGGAAGGAACACAGGCTTCAGTGGGCAAGAGGGTGCTGAGTATCAGCCACCTGAGGGGAACTTGGGTATTTATAGATGTGCCTCCTATCTTCCAGACAGGTCCTTGGTCGTATTTTAAAGATATGGGTAGATCTATCATTGCTGGGGCTCTTCCTGAGGGGGCTTCCCCAGCATGGAGAGGGTGCTTCCTGACAGGGAAGCCCACAGAGGAGATAAAGAGTCAACGAGGGGAGGGAGAGGACCAGGCATCATAGTCAGGGGAATCTCTCAGCCGATGTGCTAACAATTAGGCTGCATCCGTGGCTCTGACTTGTGAACAACCAGGCCATTTTTCTGTGGCTCTGACTAACCGGACACCAGGTGCTTCTTTATCCAGGTTTCACAGAACAAAGACAGAAGAGATGATGATGATGATGATGATGATGATGATGATGATGATTCCTGTAACTCCAATTTAGAGAAACCAAAGAATGTCTTCTCCAAAGCACCCCATCTGTTATATGACAGCTGCCTTTTATGCTGGCAAGGTTTGTTATTTGAAGTCAGACAAATGAAATATCTGAGCCAGGCATTTTATGAGTAGCAAATACTAATGCCTAACTTCTTTTACAATGTGTTTCATCATCTACGCTATGAAATAGAAAAAGTTCATTTTAGTCAATCTATCTTATTTACTGAGTTTTATTCCTCCAGGAGTGTACCCTGTATGACCCCCTATCTTTAAACTGCATTTTCAGAATACTCTAAGCCTATAATAAAAAGAGACCTTGACTTATTGACAGCATCTTTTGCCCTACAGAAGCTTTGCAATTTTATGAGGTCCCATTTGTCGATTCTTGATCTTACAGCACAGGCCATTGCTGTTCTGTTAAGAAATTTTTCCCCTGTGCCTATTTATTTTCTCCACTCTCTCCTCTATATATTTCAGTGTTATGTGGAGTTCTTTAATCCACTTAGACTTGAGCTTTGTACAAGGAGATAAGAATGGATCAATTCGCATTCTTCTACATGTTAACTGCCAGTTGTGCCAGCATCATTTGTTGAAAATGCTGTCTTTTTTCCACTGGATGGTTTTAGCTCCTTTGTCAAAGATCAAGTAACCATAGGTG
>NC_034591.1:67578574-67594332 GCF_900095145.1 Mus pahari | reverse complement strand
GAGCTCGTGTCTCTAGCTGCATATATAGCAGAAGATGGTCTAGTCAGCCATCGTTGGGAAGAGAGGCCCCTAGGTCTTGCAAACTTTATATGCCCCATACAGGGGAACGCCAGGGCCAAGAAGTGGGAGTGGGTGGGTAGGGGAGCAGGGTGGGGGAGAGTATAGGGGATATTCGGGATAGCATTTGAAATATAAATGAAGCAAATATCTAATAAAATAATTTTAAAAAGGAGCCTTGAGTCTGTAACCTGGCCAGTCAGAGTTGTCAGTTGTCTCTGTTTGCCCAGCACCAATTACACTGCTTGAGCTCACTCAGGGGCAGATGCCCTAAGGAGATTCCTAGAGTAATGGCTTCATCTAGCTACGTGATTACTAGCTTCAGGGCATAAGGAAGACTTCCAAACAGTGGCCAGGTGGAGTTAATTTTAGGACTTTCCTTTAAAAGACTGACATTTTTCTCAGACATAAATTTAATCAAAATGCAGAAAGTCCCCAAGAATGCAACACACAGAGACAGAACCCCAAAAGGGAGAGATAGGACAGCGATTGATCGCAGCAAGCCACTCAACGTTGCTGGGACTGTGAAGGAGCTATGCTGGCTTCAAGACTCTTCATCATTGCTAGTGGATCTGGCTGTGTCATATCATGAGCCCTGGCTCTCATCATACACCAAGCAACATTCTGGGTTCCAGGACTGGTCCAGGTAGGACTCAGGCCAGAACAAGACAGGGCAGACTGCTTCGGTACCTCTTCTTCAATGTGTTCATTGTTCTTAAATATCAACTTTGGGCAATGTTGGGGTTGGGGCGTGTGTCCTGTGTACAGGGGATGTGCAGAAATTCCAGCACCCTTTCTCCTTGGGAGCAGCACTACAATGAGACACACTAAGTTCTTGGCCAATGTCAACATCCAGTTTCTTCTGATTCATCAGAAAGGTGCACACTGACCCCAGTTTGTGGGTACCCATGGATGGAATCCCTTGACCTTTTTATCCAGGACCACATGGGCACTCTGCTACTTCTGTCTGCATCACCAGGATACCAGTTGCCCAGCCCAGTCCCAGACTCCTGCATGCCAACCCCATGGCTCTGGATTGCAGCAGAGGAGAGACAACGTAGGCACTTTCTGCTCCAAGCTAGCCTATCAGGTGAGCTTCCTCCTCTAAGCTAGAGCTGTGACCTCTGGGTTTCCGTTCACCTCTACTGCTGCTCAGGCCCCTGTGTGTGTGTATCTATTTCCTTCCCCACCTACAAATGTCTTATGGTGTGTATTATGTAGATAAATTCTCACGATTTCCCATTTTCTTGGTTTATCATTTGCAGAAGATTCATTGGCAGATCGACCACAAGTCAAAGTAGCCCAAGGCTTGGTGCTAAAGGAACCAAAGTGTCCTGGAGAGGCAGAGGGCTATGATGGCAGAAAAACTACCTTCAGTTTAACAATTACTATCTGGGGAATGCATTTCGAACTTTAGCATAAATATTAAAAATTCGGGCTCTGGGGGTCAAGCTGCCTGGGTTGAAGTCCTGGGAAATCACACGACTAAGCACTACCTATGTGATCCTTTAAATTCTCTAGGCTTCCATTGTGATAACTGCTCAACAAGAGACGAAAGCAGCAGGGTGTGCATCCTGAAGGCCGTGGAGGTTAGAAAGCTCACAGTCATGTAAAGCCTGTGAGAGTCATGTAAAGCCATGTCAGCTTTCCAGGACCACAAGGAATGTTGGGCATATCTCTTTAAAGTGAACAATGTCGATGCAGCCTAAACCCCAGCTCATCAGAGGTCCTGGCCACTGCAGACTGCCTGGACTAGGTAAGTTGTGAAGCAGGAATGGGAGAATGCTGCCCTGCTCAGCCTTCTCTGGCTTCCCATTTGGGTAAGCAAGTCTGGGTCCCTTGACTGTGAAGGAGTTAGGTCATCCAGGTAGTGAGTTAGGAAGGTGCCCTCTTCCTTTTACTTTTTAGGGAAGACATGGCCAGTGGTTTTGCAGCCCAATTCTATCCCTAAGCCACCAGTAATATGTGCAGGGCAGGTTTGCTTGCAGTCAGGGTAGACCTTTGTGACTATCATTCTGTCCACCCTTGTATTTGGGTGTAGGGATGCCTAATAGACTCTGCTCCATGCAGATTCCATAAGAAGTCTCAATGCTTGTTCATATGCTGGTGATGTCACTATCACAGGCCCTGGTTTCTCCATAGCCTAACCAGCAGAAGCCCTTCCTTATGGCTATTCTCTCAGGGTAGCTACCTTGTGCCTGTCTCTGATACAAGAGGGCTCCATCTGAATATAACCTTCCACTCAAGGTCCCTCTGGGTCTCTAGCTGCATCCTTCACTCCTGTAGGCAGGATGAAGTCCAGAGGCCTGGCTTACTCCTTTGGCCTGTGAACAGGTAGAAGGATTCTGAGAAGTCTTTTCTGTTATAGGTGGTTAATTGCCTCAGAGTCTCCAGACTGCAATCCCTGTGGAGGAACCTGTAGAAAATTCTCTTTTTCTTCTGAGAGAGGTACAAAAAGGCTCAGACACCCTGTTGAAGACACCCTGCCCTTTGGACACAGGCCTGGGAGGGACTAAGCTAGAGCTGGCCTGGAAGTCTCACCTCTAAGGTCTGGCTTTCATAGTATTAGAAGGTCCTATGCAAGCTGCCAAGGAAGAAAAGCAATGAACAGCCCCACCTAGCTGAGATGCCTGGGAACCACTGCAATGACAGCCATGACAAGACATTCCCAACACTTTTATCTTGGGTGTAGTCAACACCTGTCTAGTTAGACGTTATACCCACTCAGTAGGAGGGAACCCACACCTGGTAACCTACCATGATTGGAGAGGCCACGGCCCTAGAGGAGAATGCATGCCTCTTCTTTCCTAAACCAGTATGAATTCTGATTGGCCTCTAAGTCAACAGTTCTCAACTGTCAGTTGCAATAATCAGAAAACACATATTTCTGATAGTCTTGGGAACCCCAAACCCTACATTTCTTTTGTTGCTACTTCATAACTGTAATTTTGCTATTGAGCAGAGCCTCAGTTCCCAAGACTACTGGAAATACATGTTTTCCGATGGCCACTAGACACAGGTTGAGAGCCGCTGTTTGTCCTTATACTCACAGAGAAGTGTGGCTCTCAGCCCTCACTAGGTAAGCTTATTTTTGAAACAGAAAGGGACTATCCCAGAGATCCACAGGTGATCTGCAGAGTACGAGGGACCGTAGCCTTCCCGACGGCAGCTGACCCATCTGCAGTGCAGACTACACTTAAGACCCAGGGAAAATCACAGCAGAAGGCCACAAGAGTTGGAGGACAGGAAACCTCTGCTGTGAAATGGTCTCTAGACATAGCCAGGAAACTGACCCTGAAATCTCAACAATAAGGCCTAAATAAGACCCGCATGAGGACGAGCCCAGTGCCATGAGAGTGTGGCCAAGGAAAATGATGAGACCCTATCAGTTGATGCAGCATTACAGGGGATTAGTGGCTGCCGAGAGAGAGGGAGTCAGTTTTCTTCATGAAAAAAAATCTCCCTGACAGGTTGTTAAATTCCAAATGGTCAGCCCGACACACATGCAACATATAAACAACACAAAATGGGCTTAGCAGGTGTGTGTGTGTGTGTGTGTGTGTGTGTGTGTGTGTGTGTGCGCGCGCGCGCGCGCGTGTGTCTGTCTGTCTTCCTGTCTGACTTTGTGACAATAATAATAAGAGGAGGTCATGAATTTGGGAGTAAGTGTGGGGGAGGGGACACGAGAAGGTCAGAAAGGGGAAGGGAGAATGGTGGAAATGATGCAAATGCATTATTCATAAAAAGTTAAAACTTCTCAGGAGCTGGAGAGATGGCTCAGTGGCTAAGAGCACTGACTGCTCTTCCAGAGGTCCTGAGTTCAATTTCCACCAACCACCTGGTTGCTCACAATCATCTGTAATGGGATCTGATGCCATCTTCTGGTATGTACTCACATGCATAAAATAAATAAGTCTTTTAAAGAAAGTTAAAAGTTAAAAAGTTTTTCTTCCACAATTTTAGCCATAGATGACACTTTGGTCATATCTTACTCATTATCCTCTTACCCTCCAAACTCCTTGGTAACAAATTCCCTTTTACTTTCATATCTTCATTCATTCATTCTTCCTTTCTGTAGCCCATTGGACTTTCTTGTGTTGCTTTCCTGAGCATGAGTTGGGGGTTATTTACTTACCAATGTTTACACTATCAGTAGGACTGGTTTTTTCCTCTGCAACCATTATCTTCCCAATGCTCCTTGGTGGAATATAGGTGGAACCACAAAATTTTGTTTTTAGAATAATTTAGATTCATAGCACAATTGAGCCGAAGGCATAGAGAGCAGCCTGTATCACCTTAGCTGTCACAAACCTCCCCCATGATCATGGTCCATGTGTGACTGCTTTTCTCTGTGTCTGTGTGTCTGTGTGTGTGTGTGTGTCTGTCTGTCTGTCTGTCTGTCTCTCTCTCTCTCTCTCACACACACACACACATACATACACACACACACACACACACACACACACATGCCTGCAGGGCAGGAGCGGGGAGGCATGGTTCACAGGACCTGATTGCCCTCTGGTTTTTATGACCCTGTTATCTTTCGAGTGCTTTTGAAAATGCTCTTCTAAGCCATGTATGGCCTTTTTCCTTCATAACAAAGAGAAGGTTGATCTGGTTTAGCAGCCCATTGGCATGGGTTGTCCCTAGGCTTTTTACAGACAAAACTGCAACAAATCAACGTGTGTGTTTAAAAGGAGATCATGGGATAAACCCCAGATCCTAGACCAGTGTCTAAAGGGCAAAGGTCATTTTATTAGATTTTCACATGACATTCCTTTCTCCTGCCTATTGTTGAGGTGAGAGAATTTCCCCCAAAGTTTCCTGATAGGAAGATAAAATCCTCAAATGTTTTAACCACCACCCCCACAACCCACCTGAGGAGAATTCTGTGATCTTCCATTGCATTGGTCATGGAAGTCTTTGGCAGGTATGGTAATGAAACAGGAGTAGAGCCAGCCCTCCCCTGCTGCTAAAAAGCAGCCTGCAGGATAGAAACAGAAGTTTTGTTTGTTTGTTTGTTTGTTTTCCAGTCTTTGTGAGCTCTGGAGCTATGCTGCGGAGGCTGGGGTCAGACCCATCACACAGGCTTGTAGGTCCCATTGTAGCTGAAAGGCGGAGACATCAAGCAATCCCTGTTCTCAGGGATCCAGCGCTGGACGTGGTTGAGGCCCTTGTCCTGGGGCCACACTATCACAGTGTCTCTAGATGCCAGGGATGGATCCTCCGGGAAGAAGTTGAAGGGCCGGATCATGAAACCCACAGAGTTTCCAGGTGTGGCTGTGTTGGGGACATCCTCTGAGTGAGGGATGTGCAGGAAGCCCACTGTCACCCAGGCCACCAAATCCTATGGGTGAGACAAAGGCTTTAGTGGACAGGGCAGTGATGGGTACCAACTATCCAAGGGCACTTGGGCTTGGCTTTGAAGATGTCTTTACAAACTTCCCAAGATGCTCTCAGTTCCATTGGAGAGATGGGTGGATCTATCATGACCCCAACCTTAACACACACGAGAAAAGCCTGAATTCTAAGACCACAGGGCCTGAGGTGGGCAGGGGCGGGGATGGGATCAGTACCTCATTTTTAATGTTCTCGTTGTTCTGAAGGAACTCCTCAAAGACCACAGGGGGATCCCAGGGGTCGTTCTGGTTGTAGAGGCTGCTGCTGTGGCGCTCAGACTCCCGATACTTCGTCACAGCCAAGGGGTACCTGCAGACAAGAGAGGTCGGGGGGCTCTGGGCACTGGGGCTGCCTTTGGGTCTCTCAGGGAGCACCTTTGGGGCCAAAGATGGGGAAGTTGTTGCTTCCACAGATGATGATTATGATTGTCTCCTGGGAGTCTTCAAGAATGCCCGTCAGCACTCAAGGGCCAAAAGTCCTGTGAGCGCCACCCCTCCCTCCCCAAGTGCAGAAGAGTACACACCTGCAAACACGCACAAGCTCAGAGCCCGGAGAAACAAAGTACACACAGGCACACACAATCACTGAAGGCAGCCCCTTCAGTGGTCTCCTCACCTGGCCCAAGTGACAGCCCGCTCCTCCTGCCAACCCGGTGGTAGCACCTGCTCAGCCATAGAGTGGATCTGCAGGCGGTAGCTCCGCCTGTGGCCCCAACGGTTCTTTTGGGGGCTGCTAAAGAGCAGGTACTTGGGCAGAGTCCGTCCAAAGCGGAATGCAGCCTGGTGCTCGTGGGAGTACTGGGTCTGCTCAAGTGTGGGCTGGACTAGGGAGTGACTTGGGCTCCAGGGATTGGTGATGTTTTCCAGCTTTGTCTTCAGTGTCTGGAAGCTGTTCTTGGTGCCTGGGTGTCGGGGGGGGGGCGGTCATGAGAGGAAACAGATGGTGAGACTCAAATATTGGAAGGGAAACCTTCCTGTTTATAAGATGTCTATCCTAGACCACGCCCAGCAGTGAAGAAGAAGCAGTGTTGACAGCTGGCAATGGCTTGGTGATGGGACACCATGGTGATGGCAGTCATAAAGGAAAAGAAACCAGGGGAGGTGGAGGCCAGTTCTCAGGTCAGCCATGGCATGTGGTACACACACGTGAAACCTTGCAGGTCTCTGGAGAGCTGTGCTCTGAAACATTTTCTGTGGTGTGAACCATGGCACAGGGGCATGGTTTGTACATGCTCATGTTTGTACAGCCCCAAGGACTATCAGTATACTATGGGTCTGAAGTCAAGTGAGGCCCAATGGGTGGAAGCCATTTATCTGGCCTTGGGGGGCGGGTATTACTCTACTATCAAATCTGACACCAGATATCAAATCCCTGGTGTCATTCTGTGCTGACATCATTAATCCATGAAACACACTGAGCAACCTTAGAAGGCGCTGAGCTCCATTTCAAAGTACTAGGTTTCAGAATCTACCTGGACACTGACCCCTTCCTCACTCCATATATACCAACCTACTGAACCCAAGGCAATGAGAGATGCACACTCCACACACAGGGTAACCCTTGGATACTTGCTCATGCCTCAGGGACACATGCTGCTTCATATTGCTAGGAAGCAGACAGAAAAAAATAACACCGATGTGACTCATTCTCAGACCATCCCCTGTGGAGTGAACCTATTAATGAGAAGCTGCCGAGTGGCTGAGAGAGAGTCTGGGAGTGAATCATACCTACGACATCCAGGTCAACACGGTAGTGCACCAGGTGGGTGTGGATGTTGCCAAGCAGGTGGGTTTGTAGCCGAGTGCCATGGCGCAGCCCCTCAGGGGTGTAGAAGGTTGCATGGACATATCCAGTGGCATGCATCTTGGTCTCCATCACACCGTTAGGGTAGAAGATGAAATCCCAGATATAGTCATAATTATAGACTGTCGATGTCGTCCGTAGCACCAGCACATAACCCTTCAAACCCGCATAGAAGTTGAAGCCACCTTTAAAATTTGAGTTAAAGTGGCGCCTAAGGGGCACCCCTGTGGGCATCTCAAAGAGGCACAGAGCGCGTGGATAATGGACAGGGCCATCGCTGTCGTAATAGTGGAAAGCATCC
The DNA here is from genome assembly GCF_900095145.1 of Mus pahari. Lineage (NCBI taxonomy): Eukaryota > Metazoa > Chordata > Mammalia > Rodentia > Muridae > Mus > Mus pahari. Next base: position 67,586,771 of record NC_034591.1, on the reverse strand, counting down.
AGGAAGGTAGCGGTCTCCGGACAGTCAATACCAGGGGCCAACTCGTGAGTGACACTGCCCAGACCCCAGCCAACATCAATATACTTAGTCTGCATGCCTGCAGGCGTGTGTCCTCCGTATAGTGCCACAGCCTCTTGCACACTGACCTCATAGGCAACACGCTCACCTCCAAAGAGTACATTAAAGATCTGCAGCCCAGAAGAGGATCTTAGCCGGTAAGAGAAGCTCCAGTCTCCGTAGAGCACAGCATTGCCCTCTAGCTTATATCTGGGGCCACTGGGCTGGACAACGTGGGGGCCTGCAACAGTGACTGGCGTGTGGAATTCCCCCCGGGGCTTGTAGGAAGAGAAGAGTGGTGGCTGCTCTGTGGCACCCGGCAGTGGGTCCTCGAGGACCACCGTCTCCACTTCTCCAACTGCGTATTTCCGAGCTAGTTCCTCTGGGCTGTTGTAGAACTTGCCGTTATACCAGAGCTGTTCCACTCTCCAGTCCTGGACATCTGTGCTGGCGTGATCCACAAGAATCTCCAGCCCTGTGGGATGCAGGAAGTAACCTTCCACATAGCGCTGCACGATAAGCCAGCTTCTACGCTGACCAGACTCCACACCACGCGGCGCCACATCGGTCAAAGTCAAGCACCGGTCATCGCAGCCTAGGAATGAGAAGCCAGTGGTGTCAAGAAAAAACTGGTGCAGAGGCGTGGTGGCTTTCTTCAGCATGTGGTAGAGGAGGTCATACTCCGCTGTGGAGATGGGTCTTGATGACCAGGACAGATGGTGCCCTGGCCTTGGGGACAGTGCTTGAACGTAGCAGGGCCGTGGCAGGGGCCCCACAGCAAACTCAGTGACATTGGGATGATCCTGGGCACCGAAGAAGATGATGGCCCTGGCTTCCCGGACAGGGCTTTTTCCCCCTTCATCCAGAAATTTCAGCACATGCTTCTTCTTGGGCAGTAGCATCTCAATGAGAAACACGGAGTTCTTGGCCAAAGTCAGCTTCTTGGATGGCTGCAGCCCCAGCTCCTTCCTGTTCATCAGGAAGCTGTGCACAGCCTTTATCTCCTGGGGGCTCAGGTCCGCAAACACCCTCGCTTTGTCATAAGGAGTCCTCACAGCAGATGCTGTGTCTGCTGTCTGTAGAACTAATATGACAGCTGCCCAGACCAAGGCCAGACTCATCTGTGCCAGCCCCATGGCTCTGAAACACAGCAGAGGGGAGGAGAGGACTTGAGTATAACCCTCAACTGACTGAGTGCCTCACAGGAGCTTTTCCCTCAGCCCTAGCATGTCCCTGCCACTGGCTCTCCCCTGTGATTCACACAGAAGGCAGGGATGGAGTCTCTGGGTTCTCCTCACTCATGGTTCCTGACGCTCTCTGGTCCCCTGTCATGCTCCGGCTGGCTTCTCTTCTCTTCTGTCTACCTTTTATACTCCTGTGGACTTTCTTATCTGTATACATTCCCATGTTTGGGCCTTTCTGGCAGTTCATTTCAAAAGAGGAACATTTTCCTCAGCCAGGGACATGAGTCATATCAGCCCAAGAACTGAACCCCAAATGCGACAAAGCCTTGGATCCTGGTGGAACAGAGCATTATACTCATTGCAAAAGAACCCCCTTTTATGAAGTTGTTTGTATGTGTATGTGTGTTTGTGTATCTGTGTAAGGATGTGTGTGTATGTGTGTGTGTGCCATGTATCTATGCATGCATGGGAAGAAGTCAAATTCCAGCGCTCTTCTCTTCACTCCTCACTTTTTTTTTTCCTGAAAGGCAAATTCTCTGACCTTTACTGAAAACCGCCGACTTCACTAGGCTTGACAGCTCTCCAGCTCCAGGGCGTCCCTGTCTCTGCCTCCCCAGCAGATCACAAGCTTGGGCCATGGCTGCTAACATTTCATATGGGTTATGGGATTAAACTCAGGTTCCTGCACTTGCAGGACAAATTCTATCATCTGAGTCATCTCTCCCACAATAAAGGACCCTTTTGGGGCTGCTTTTAAAGACTTAGTGTAGATGTTCAAAGTGTAGGCCATTGGGTTTGTCTTGGGTTCAAATCCTGGTAAATGGCGTCATAAGGACAACTTGTACAATCTTGGCTATCTTGCTTAAATTGCCCCAGGTCTCAACTGTGAAATGGGCATGACAACAGCGCCATGCTCCACTCTGAGCTTGTCCCCCTAAGCAAATCAGATGTTACATTAAAAGTCGGGTACAAACCTGGGCTTTCAGGAACACCTGGGGTGCTCCTTTCCTTTAAACCGAGCCCTTGGTGATGCAGTCTGGACCGCCACACACTGAGGGTGGTGGCCACTGCAGACCACATCGGCAGCACAGGAACAACCCTGCCCACTTTCTCCCGCCCCTCGCTGTCCCATGTGCATAGTATGGCTCCTCGGCCGTCAAAGGCTATAGGAGCTCCCTAGTCAGGTATCCCAGGCAGACATAGTCAGGATCTTTACCCCCAACCTTGTCCCCAAGTCACCAGGAAAATATTGTGTATGCACGCAGGGCAGGGTCTCTGGGATGCTAGGAGTCTTAAATGTCCATCTCCTTTTACCCAGAGGCGAGGCTGTCAGGCCCCGTTACGTGCAAAGTTCCCCCAAGCCACACATGTTGCCTTCTGTCATTGTTATGAGCTCTGATGACCTCGATACCTCTGGGCCTCAGTGGGAAGCCCCTCCCAGTGGTATTTCTCAACAGAGGAACTGCTTTATGTCTTCCACCCACACCAGGAGGTTCAGGCAGAACTTGTAGTCTTACTTAGACATTCCATTGGCCCTCTAACTGGACTGCTCAGTCCTAGACTTCTATTTTGAGAGTGTTTTTAGTTTCGGAGGTACCTTGACCAAGAAGTGTAGAGCACTGTCCCATGTCCCCTGTTCCCTGCCCCTTCTCCCAGTCTCCTCTGCTATCAGCACCCACCAGAGTGTTCCATGTGTAACAACTGAGTCACAGCGACACCCCAGTCCTCTGTTGAGGAATACCACTGGGAGGGGTTTCCCACCGAGGCCCAGAGGTAGTGAAATCAGGTTAGAATCTGGCGAGATCAGAGCTCGTAACAATGACATTAATCCCATTAATACCTGGATTCTGACATGTAATGACAGGCACCCACCACCACGGTGTTAGGTGATAGTCTGTTGTCCTGACTCCTAAATTCTCCCAGCACTTCATATTCCTCCCCCCACCTCCACCAACCACTTACCTTTTACTAGTTTTTCAGAAGGTGGGGCTGGAATCTTAATGTAAGTATTGTGTGTTCCTAGTGTTTTCCTGCCCTCTATACCCGGCTTCCCTCTTTATAATCTCTTATCTCCAAATGTGTTTCTGCTTTAGCCAGTAGGAAGGCAATGCCACAGACATTTGGAATCCTCTCTTGTGAAGTCACATGGGCAATGTGGAGGAGGAACCTTCAGCAGAACCATAGAGGCAAGGGAGGACTTGGTAGCCACTGATTGATCCTTCTAGCTCCCAATGCAAGGAACGCCAGCCATCCTCTTACAGGGCCCTCTTCTCTTCACCCCAGAGCTGCCTGCAATGGCTTTCCGAAGCTCCTTCGGGGCTCTTGAGCTTCCTGGATCTCCTCCCTCTTGTCATCCTGCCCCCTACTCCTCATACTGTACCCTGTCACCTTGCTTTTGCCCCTTCCCCTGACTCCCTGTTTGGTGCTCCATCAGAACCCACCTGTGTGCTCTGCTCCGTCAATCCCCAGCTTCCAGACTTTGTTCCTGGTCACTGACCCCAGAAGTCTTCTTGAAGATACTGAACCCCGCCCCACAGGGAGGGACAGGGTGAGATATGGGTCAACCTAACTGGGGACCTATAGCCCATGGGGTTCCTCCCTAGACAGGTGCTAGGGTGCTGCTGGCTGAGGTTCAAGTGCCCTTGGACTATTCCCCTGTAATTTCCCCTTTAACTGGTGGCCACCTTTTGCAAGAACTGTGCTTGTCTTTCTCTGTTACACACTGTAATATCATAATGTGTTAACATAGTGTCAAGTTCAGACACTAAGAAGACATTTACTAGCCAGTTTTTTTCAGTTATTTATTTATGGACACACACGCAAACACATACCTCGTACCAATGTGAACTTGAAATGGATCAAAACCTAAATATAAAGTCAGGAGCATAAAACTATTAGAAGAAAGCAGAGAGCAAATCTTCTTAACCCTTGGTTTGATACGGGAGCCTTAGCAGTGACCCTAAGGCACAAAAACCTAGTGGATACAACGGATACATCGGATGGCAGCAGCAATGGAGGAAGGAGGGATAATTCTATCTGAAATGGGCAAGTGGGGCTGGAGAGGGGCTTGGTGGCTAAGAGAAAGCACTGCTCTTGCCGAGCATTTAGGCTGACTCCAGGCTGTCTGAAGCCTCTGTGATCCTTGGGCTTCTGCACTCATGAGAATCTGCTCTCTCCTCACACATATACACAGAATTAAAAACAAAGGTGTGTTTTCATTTAAAAGGGGCAAGAATTCGAGTAGATATTCATCTGAAGAAAATACCTTGTCCATGTCAGTCACCAGAGATGTGCACATCAGTGTAAGGACAGGTTCAAACTCCTGTCTGCTGCTTGGAAATAGTTTACTGATGTTAACTACTGTCTTCATGCTGTGCTATGGAATACTGAATTTTATTGCACTTACCCAACTGCATCTTTAAACACAACAGTCTTCCCCTCTCTACCTTCCACCACTCCCTAGGCTCTTCACCAATAATCTCCTCTCTAATGGTGTTGGAAAGACAGGGTCTCACTATGTAGCCCTAGCTGGCCTAGAACTCCTCTATAGGTCAGGGTGGTCTCACACTCACAGAGAGCCACCTACTTCTGCCTCCCAAGGGCTAGGATTAAAGGCATGTGACATCACACCCAGCTCTTATGAAATCAATGAGCAACTTTTTGACTTCCACATCTAAGTGAGAACACAAAGAATTTGTATTTCTGTGGCTGGCGTATTTCATTTAACATAATGTCTTTTGGTTCCAATGATGGAAATTTCTCAATACAAATGACAAACATCTGAGATGACAGCCATGTCACATTTACTGATCATTACATATTGCATCTATGTATTTAAATGTCACCTTTATTTCATAATATTTACAATTACTGTGTGCCTAATCAGATAAAACACTGACAATAGCAATGAAATATGTAGAACAGAAAAATACAATTCATTAACAAGTGTTGGCAAAGTAAAGAGAAATCTTAACCCTTATGCACAGTTTGTGGTAATGTAAAATGAGGCAGTCACTTTGGAAAACATGAATAAACATAAATTTTCCATATGACCTAGAAATCCCACTATTAGACAAATATTCAAGTAAAAGCATCCATTGGCACAGATGTGTGCACAAATATTTACAATGGTATTAGCAGACAAAACTTGGTTGCTTAATAACTGATATCATTATTCATCCACAGAGAGGAATGAGGCACTGTTATGTGCTGCACCATTGTTGGACATTACAACAACTGTGTTAAATGCAAGAAGCCATTTACAAAAGGGTTATTGATTAGATGGCTCTATTGATAGGAGGTGTCCAGAGAAGCTACCCTCTCCAGAGTGGACGTGAGCTTTAGAGCAGATTGCGAGTGTGTCGACTGATGAGGCTGGAGACGGGGTATGAAGAGGAGATGAGGTACGATAAGCATGATTATCCCTTTTTAAGGTGAGAACAATGTTCAAACATTGCTGATGGCTGCCCGTATCACAATCTGCTGGTGTGCATTCTTTAAAGGAGTGGATCATGTATATGATTGCTCCAATGGAGCGGGTTTTTAAAACCATGAGTGAACCGATACCTAGAATTTGCACAGGATGCTTGCAAATCGGTCAGAGATAGCAATCTCTATGGAGTCCTGGGTAAAGATCTCAAAGGCAACTTAAAAGAAAGGAAACCAAAAGGGCTCAAGAGTTGCCATTAGAAAAAATCCAAAGCATTCAACAATGAGATCTAAGCAAATATCCAGAAATCAGATAGCTGGAGGATGCCACGTGTTGCCATAGATGTGCAGGAAACAGGAACCTCTGGGACAGCTTGTGGGAGAGCGGGCAGGGTTGGTACGAATGTTCTGGGATGCAGTTAGCAGTGGGTGGGCAGTGAGGTCGCTGCGTGCATGTCCTGCAGATAAGCAATTATGTAGCAGAGATCCTGACAGGCTCAGAAGTGGGCATGGACCCCAGCTGCTGTAGAGATGGGGAGCTAGAGGTTGTTGGGGCTCATCCCAGGCACAGGGGTTCCCATGCAGTTGTGACCCACAGGAGAGGAGTGTAGGGTAGGGTCTGAGAGGAAACAGGCTGAACGGCTGAGCGTGGTGCTGCCAAATTAACATGAAAAGGATGCACACAAAGCCACTGGGCATCTTTTAAAGAAGCAAAACACATAAAGATCAGTGTTAAACTGTCTGGAGTTTAAACAAATGCCACTTAAGTCTAGATTGGTCAACCAGTGAGTTTACTGGGGTTAGTTAAAGGAACATAAATAACTCAAAGGCGACTCGTGAAAGATGCATCCCTGGCTCTCTGCCTGTCCATAAGAAGCTCCAGTGGAGAGAGTATCTTCCAGCAGCTGTTTCCTGTTTGTTAACACTGGGGAGGGGTCTTATAACTTTCTGAACTTCCTGCGCTTTACAGGTTTCGTTAGCTTCCTAGGTTTTATGAGTGTCCCTCCTCCTACCAGTATGGAATGCTTCAGTTAGGAGGAAATGACTATTCAACCCCCAACTCACAACCCCTTCCTCCAACTCCTACTTTCTTTCCATTCCTTCTGACATGTTACCTGTGTCTTGCGGGTCGGGTGGGGTGGGGTGTGATATAAAGATCTGATTATTTCCTTCCATTGAGCATTGAGCATTATAGCATGACAATAGCCATTTATTCTCAGCAGCTTGGCCGGTTACTAGTATCTGCAGTAACTACCACCCACTGGGGAAAAAAATCTTTCCTTGCAATGACCAAGGATGATAATCTTTGGGGATAAACACAATTGTTTAGCAAGCAATTTTCCAGGTACATCACATCTGTTTAATAAAGCTATAGCAGAGGCCTTCAACACCCCGAATTTCTGGTCTTTGTCCTAGATTACTGTAACCAGTGTGGCTAACTTCCTGCATAGTGGGCCTTAAATCCAATAACAAAGCAGTTGTACCACAATAGTTGTACCACTACTGTACCAGTTTGGAAAGTTGCATCACAGCATACAGGGTCCATAGCTAAGCAGAACTGTTGGTAATAATTTTCTTTCCAGTAACTTGCACAGTCCCTTCTGGGACTGTAAAGGCAGCCATGGCAGAGAGAGCATAAAGCTGAGACACAATCACCGTAGTGGCCATAGCCCGTGTGGTGCGGGAGCTGCTCGAGTTTCCCTGGCCATGACTCTTAGAGAGGTAGACTACCCTTGGCACTGGTATCTTTTCTCTCTCTCAGTCAGACAGATGGTTTATTGAATGCACAACTCAATGCACTGGTCAGACCAGGGACATAGTTTGGAATTGGGTCTGATACTGTGACATCAAATAAATATCTTTCTAGCTTATAAAGAAAAAACCCCCACAAAACCCACAATGAGCGCATACACAGGTGCCGGAAGTGCTGCCTGGTGGTCAGCTCTGACTCCAGATATTTCAGACTCAACAGGTCATATTGACATTTAATTTGATGGGTCCTACGTGAAGCTTTGTGGAATTTCTTAAGATTAGCAGACCTCAGAACAAACAGAACACAACAGGGTATGTGGTCACCATGACCCTGCTCTGAGTCAAGTTATTTTTCCGCGTCAATGACTGGCAGGCATGTTACAGCAACCACACAAAATAGCTGGCAGGCATGGAACAAAATGGTTAGAGCTATGGCCGGGGAGAGGGGGCTAGACTGGAACAGTTACACCTTTACCATTCACATTTTTCAAAGTTCTTCCAGAACTTTATATCATTCGGCACTGGTATCTTAACCACTTCAGGAGGTTGGGGAGTGACCCTTCCCACTCAGGAGGTTGGGAGTGACCCTTCCCACTCAGGACGTTGGGGAGTGACCCTTCCCACTCAGGAGGTTTGGGGAGTGACCCTTCCCACTCAGGAGGTTTGGGGAGTGACCTTTCCCACTCAGGACCTTGGGGAGTGACCCTTCCCACTCAGGACGTTGGGGAGTGACCCTTCCCACTCAGGAGGTTGGGGAGTGACCCTTCCCACTCAGG